>NC_064617.1:889558221-889861251 GCF_023898315.1 Schistocerca nitens
GGACTGAAGACCACAACAACAACAATGCACAGTAGATCACTTTGCAGACATCTACGTGTGATACAGAGGCGGCCAACTCTCTTCTCACGTACACCCTGTCTATTCAGCTTTTCCGTGTGTTGTATTGGAAAGTGAACTCTGTGTTCTCTTTGTTGAGCAGACGCCACGAGTCGTCAACTTTTAGACGCCTTATCAGCTCTTGCAGCTCCACAAAAGATTCGGTACCGGGATGTCGTCTTCTGTTGTTCTGTGAACCCGACGGTGCATATATGTTTATGAACAACATTCCTGCTGTTTCTCCCGGCCGTTGTGGCCGATCGGTTCTAGGCGCTTCTGTCCGGAACCGCGCTGCTGCTACGGTCGCAGGTTCGAATCCTGCCCCAGGCATGGATGTGTGTGATGTCCTTAGCTTAGTTAGGTTTAAGTAGTTCTACGTCTAGGGGACTGCTGACCTCAGATGTTAAGTCCCATAGTGCTTAGAGCGATTTGAAGCAACTGAACCTGCTATTTCTACTGTGATGCCGCTACTATCTACCATTAGTTTAGGTTGCCCTGTCTCTATTTCTTCTCTGACCATAATCGCTGTCCCTCGTCGGTTTCGGCATCAATACTGCTGAAAACTTGGTATCCTAGTACCTCTGCTATTTGCGCCGTTACCACTTCTTGCAAGAGAACAATGTCTGCAGTTTTGTGCTGCAAGAATTCTGAGAGGGCGTCGTATTCTACTGACGTTACAAGAGGGCACTGTATGCGTTGTTTTCGTGCCCATTTAAAGTGAGGGCGTCAGGCGCTTTGCTGGGGCGGGTCGGGTGTGTGCTGTGGCCGGTCCGGTCGTAGGACGACGTCCTCGGGTTTGCTGGTGGGCGTTTTCGTTTATGGGGGTGGTGCGTCCGACGCTTCTGCATCAGATATGTCCATCCGTTCCGTGTTTTCTTGGCTCCTCCTGACGCCTTTTATTTTAGGTTTTGTCGACTTTTGACGCTCTGTGTTGATCTCTTCCCTCTGGTCTTCAGTCTCTTTGAGTATGCGAGCTGTTTTGCTGACATATTTCTTAATGCTGGCCTCGCGCATCTCGCTGAAGGTCTGTGGCGTATTGTTGCTGGGTCTGGTCAGGAGCACCTACAGTATATCAGATGACAACACAGAAACCAAGGTAGCGGCAGGCTTAGGTACAGTATATCAGACCACAACACAGAAACAAAGATGGCGGCAGTCTTAGGTACAGTATATCAGACGACAACACAGAAACCAAGATGGCGACAGTCTTAGGTACAGTATATCAGACGACAACACAGAAACCAAGATGGCGGCAGTCTCAGGTACAGTATACCAGACCACAACACAGAAACCAAGATGGCGGCAGTCTCAGGTACAGTATATCAGACCACAACACAGAAACCAAGATGGCGGCAGTCTTGGCCAAGTATTTCAGAGGTACATAATACGAATTATTTACAAACTTCTTAAATGGGAAGTAGATTCTAAATTGCGTAAGAAATGTCGTATTGTTATGTATTTTTCTATATTCAAACTTACATAAAAAGTTGTATTAATGTCACAAATTAGGTAATAAGTATTATGACAAACTAAAATTTGGAGATGCATCTCAAAATCAAATCCAAACAGACTACTACACAACACATGCAAATGGCATATTTGGACACTAATAATAATTTGAAAAATAGAAGCTACATAGCAGTAATAAGTGAAGGGTGCAGCTAAAGCTCGAAATTGTATTAAACAACATGTAGTTAATTCTAGTCACTTTCATTACATAATATGCTAGAAGTGGTTTGATTTTGAGTACCTGTTGGATTTATTTGCTGCTCAGCTTGGTCACTTTGAGTTTTGTTGTTTTTGCTGAAATGTCTTCATGAGTTCCTCTTTTTTGTTTTACTAGTGTTCGAGCAATTTCCTTTGAAACACTCTTTTCATTCAAGAGTTTTGTATGATTATTAATAAAAATAGTTGAAAACACTTTAATACTTTTCTTGATTATTGTTCAAAGGAATTCCACATTTGCACACATCGCATGAGGTTACTAATGGCATTTTCACACAATTCAGTTCCTAAGGCAAGTACTGCATCTCTTTGATTTTCAAGTCTGAGAAATTCTGATTCATATGTGCTGCTAATCGGAACCTCAAAAAGTTTATATATATTACAACACAAGGAAATCACTGTAGAAGAATGACACTTTCATCCCCCACAATAGGAAAGGAGTTCTTTGGTTTCACACTGCAACAAAATTTCATCCTCTGTCTGTAACATTTCTTCACAATCTGAACATTTTCCACCTTTTATCAGCTTTTCAAGCTCTGTTTTGCTAGCGTAGCTAGCAATACAAACCAAGACGTTCAAATCTTCATCCATTATGGGAATGTTTGCTAACTCCTCTAAAGCAGGTTCTAATTTATCAAAATTTTCATACGTTTGGTCCTTTATGCTGTAATTTACTTTCGCTGCAAAATCATTTAAAGTCAATTCAACATGTTTAGTAGATCTGAGCTTCAATAGGCTATGTAGAAAGGCATTGATGAAAGTAAGTGAACCTCAATATTTGGCATTATGAACGATTCATTTTTTTGCATTCAACCAGTTATTTTTCCTACACTTAAGCAAGTGCACACTGTCAAACAGAAGAAAGAGAAATTTGGATGGAGCAATTGGATTTGTAATACACGGCTGTAAAGTGCCACCACACATAAGCTGGTACATTTTCCTATTAGTGCTATGGTTATCTGTTACCAGGCATATTACATCATATCCAAGCTCATGCATTATCTTTAATACGTCAATTGTCATTTTCAGTAGTGTATCAGAATCAGCATTTTTTACAGGAAAGAGAGCTATTACTTCTTTATAATCAGAATGTGAAGATGAGTCCATGAAAAGCTGCGTTATACCTGCTGTTGTAGTATCTGAAGTATTCTCAGCAACACCAAGTATCTTTCCTGCCTTATAAGAGAATTTTGTGTTAACATGAACTTCATCTAGCATCACTGACATTACCTCGTCATTTTCCTGAAGAAATTTATTTTTTCCCTCAAAAACGCTATCTGTTATGGACCAATACAAGGTTTATTTGGACCCA
Source organism: Schistocerca nitens (assembly GCF_023898315.1). NCBI lineage: Eukaryota > Metazoa > Arthropoda > Insecta > Orthoptera > Acrididae > Schistocerca > Schistocerca nitens. The sequence goes on from NC_064617.1 coordinate 889,561,316, forward strand.
TTTTGCATAGAAACTGCCTTAAATAGACAGGATGAGGAAATGTTAACACATTTGTTTTTCTCAAGTGATGATAGGCACCAGGAAATGAAAAGCACATGGTTGTTGCTCATATCAAAAGCTCAGGAGAATATCCTCTTTGCTTTGTTATTGCAACTTGTAATTGCTCCAAAACAAATTCTATTTTATGGGGCTCTTTCATCATCAAAATCATTACCAGCTTTCATTGATTGTTTGAGAACATTGACTAAAATTATAATCTTGTCAATGGTACCAATAGAGCTATCCGTGAAATCCCTTAGGTGACTCACCAGATTGTCAAATTTCGTCTATTTGTCACATTTCAAGTTCTCTTGCTCCCTGGACTTTAATATCCATTTCAAGGTTGCTGTAGGCAAACACACATTTTTGTGAAACACTTTTACTTCCAAGGAACTTGATATCCTGAAGCACACTGAAACTAATGGCACATCACTGACTGAGTCATACCGAAAGTGTAAATGCAGAAACATTCCTGTTCTGCACTGCGCTTCTAAAATGCTGAAAGTCAGGTATATTGTCATTTTCGCACCAATTACTGAAACTACATTTATCACGTTCCAGTAGCTGTTGAACATGATCTTCAGGATTCTTCCTTTCCTTAGAAAGTTGTACTGTGTGATAAGAAGGTTGATTAGGAACGATAGTTGGAATTGCATTATTTGTTAGTTTTGGTATTTTTCGTGGCACAGGTATTGGTTTACTATTTTCCACAGGAAAAATGTCATCCCTAGCCACAAACTTAGGTTCAAAAAGCTTAATGCATACCACAGTTTTATTGTTCACTTCAAAATTATCTCTACGAATTAGTTTAATCCATTTGTTCCTCAATGCTGCTTCTTTGGGAAACATAAATGTTGAAGTATCGTATGTTTTGCCTTAATTGGATTTGCATCCTGGTACACAACAGCTATGACCCACCGCAAGAACAGTTTACACTTTAAATTATGACGAAGTTACTAGAGAATCTAGAAAATAAATACTAGCGTAGCACTTGTGACGACATTCGCAGTATAAAGCATAAATAATAGACACTAATAAATGCTGTCGATAATAATCTCTTGAACGTCACATATACGTCTTCATCTCTGGACCTAGGCAGATGCACGTATACGAAGCTCTCGCTAAGTTAAGTGATTAATATTGAAATAAGAGCTACTTTAGTTAATATTACATTTTAGACTTCTTCTCTAGGCTATCTATTGAAGGTTTCGTTTTTCTGACCGTATTTAGATCGAAAAGGAAGTATTTCATAAGAGGCCAGTAGTTGCTAGTTTTGTTTACGTTTTTTAAGTGTAAATTTTGCGCGAGTGTAGATTTTCCTTTTTGACTAGAGTTATCGTTTCGAAGTCAAATTAATTCGTGCCGATCATACAGAGTTTATGTAGTTAAAACTTTCGGAAGAAAGTTTAAAGGTTTCTTTACATTAGTGTTCATTTACGGATTAGTAGGGTACAGATTACGAAACTACTGTGGGCTTGTGCCAACTTATTCTCTGCTTTTGTGTTAAGTTTGTCTATCAAAACACGCCTGACAAATGTGGTGGTTGCCGTAGAATTTTGAAAGAGGGGGTGTTCTATGTAGACTGTAAGTTATGGTTTCATTGGGGCGAATGTAGCGGCGAGGAAACGAGGGTAGAAAATGAGGCTCTTCCGTGGCAGTGTAGGTTATGTAGAAAGGACAGAAAAATCGCCCAACAGGAGGCAAAAATTTGTGCCCTTAAGGCTGAATTAGAAAACACGAACTTGGAATTACGTAGGTTAAGGGAGGAAAAACAGACTGGGAACTGGGAAAAGGTAGCAAGCAAAGGGCGAAAAAGGGAAACAGTTGAAAAAACTCCAGAAATTCCATTAGTAAATCAGTTTGGCTTGCTATCTGAAGTGGAGGAAGGGCCTCATCCAGATGTAGTTGAAAGTAGGTTTAAGCAGAATATTAGCTTAAAGAAAAAATGGCAGGTCAGGATCAAACCAGAATAGGAAAAGAAGAATTCTGTTTATAGGCAGCAGTCATGGGTTGTGGGCCAGCAGATTCAGGAGAAATTAGGTGCAGGGTACCAGGTCACAAGTGTTGTGAAACCAAGTGCTAGCCTTAGCCAGGTGACAGAAAACTTAGGTCAGCTATGCAGGGACTTTGAGAAGGAAGATTAGGTAATTATAGCTGGGGGAGCAGGAAACAGCCTGGCTATGAATCCAAGATACAGTATTAGGAGTGACCTGGATAAAATAGGAGCAGAAACTGAGCACACAAATGTGGGATTTATGGAGGTCTTTCAGCGCCATGATCAGCCCTGGGTAAACACTGCTGTAAGGCATGTTAACACTGAGCTTAACGGGGTGCTCCAGACACTGGCAAAATCTCACGTAAGTGTTGTTCCAGTAAATGCTATTGGTAGATGGGGATACACTACACATGGCCTGCACCTGAATATGACAGGGAAAAGTAAGTTAGCTTCTCTCTTAGTAGAAACTGTAATGGGGTCCACACTCACACAAGAGGTGATCCCTGTGGTGAATGGGTCCAGGCAGACAGGTTTTTTAGGTTAAAGCCAAAGTCCAGACAGATGACAATCAAGATAAATAGAATAAAAGAAACTTCACATACAGTTAATAGGGTAAAGCTAAGGGCAGTATCAACATACTTCATCAAAACATCAGGGGAATAAAAAATGAAGGAGATGAGCTATTAGTGTGTTTAGATGATCTCAAAAATAAGAATGAGATTGATATACTCCGTCTGTCTGAACACCATGTAACTGTGAGCATCTATAGTGTCAGTATAAGTGGGTATAATTTAGCATCTTACACATCTTACTTGCTAGGATGGATAAAGGAGGAGTTGCCATTTTCATAAAAAAAAATGGTTCAAATGGCTCTGAGCACTATGCGACTTAACTTCTGAGGTCATCAGTCGCCTAGAACTTAGAACTAATTAAACCTAACTAACCTAAGGACATCACACACATCCATGCCCGAGGCAGGATTCGAACCTGCGACCGTTGCAGTCGCTCGGTTCCAGGCTGTAGCGCCCAGAACCGCACGGCCACTCCGGCCGGCCATTTTCATAAAACAAGGGTTGAATGCAAAACGGTAGAAGTAAGCAAATTTTGTGTTTATCAGCACTTTGAGGTTTGTGCATGTGAACTTCAGCTAGATAATGTAGTATTGATATTAGCAACAGTGTACAGGTCACCATTAGGAGACGGAGCTGTTCATAAAAAAGTTTGACTCCCTATTATGCTGTCTGTCGGACAAAAAGAAGAAGTTATTAATCTGTGGTGATTTCAATGTAAACTTTCTAAGTAATTCTGATAGGAAAAGTGAACTAGAAGTGTTATTAACAACATATAACTTAGAATCAGTGATGATTTTCCCTACACGTATAGCTCAGGACAGTAGCACGCTAATAGATAATGTATTTGGACAGAAAGAGGATGTAAAACAAACACGTGCTTTCCCTATGGTAAGTGGATTGTCAGACCATGATGCACAACTGATTAACTTACTAAACCTAACAGGGTGTACAGTTCAGAAACCATTAAGTAAAAGTGTGAGGTCGCTCGTATCTATGCAGCACTTCAGAGGAAGTTTAAGAAATGTTAATTGGGGAGATGTATATAATGAGCCAAATGCTAAGGATAAGTGCAACATGTTTCTTGATAAATTTATATCCCTCTTTGAACATTGTTTCCCAAAGAAAATTACTAAGTGTAACACCACACACTTTTCAAAGAAACCTTGGATTACTACAGGTATTAAAGTGTCTTCAGAAAGAAAAAGAAAACTGCATAAGACATCAAGAACTAGTAAAGATCCAGAAGCAGTTTTACACTACAAAAATTATTGTAACATCTGAGAAAAGTTGTAAGGAAATCAAGAAATATGTATGTTACAGAAGAAATTAACAACTCTAACAATAAAATTAAATCAATATGGATTGTTGCTAGAAGGGAGACAGGAAAAGTAACCACTGGTGTAGGTAGTATTACTGTTAAGGAGAACGAGACCATCCTAATCAACAGTACACAAGTAGCTAATGTATTTAACAACCATTTCTTAAGTGTAGGAGAAAAAATTGGTGAGAACAGTTGGTATTTTCCCCGACAGGTTAATTAGTATTCTCAAAAATCTTCGAGATAGTAATGTACTCAAGAGTGGTTAGCCATCTCAACAGTAATGGGATACTTAGTAAATCACAGTTCGGATTCAAAAATGCTGTTCCACTGAGACAGCAATATACAATTTCACTGTCCACACAATAGAGTCTTTAAACAGTAAAATGTCACCAATAGGAATTTTCTGTGACTTGTCCAAAGTATTTGATTGTGTGAACCATGACATTATGTTACAGAAATTACAATTCTATGGTATAAATGGAATAGCATATGAGTGGGTTAAGTCATACCTACAGAACAGGAAGCAAAAAGTTTCCTTATATGGGTCAAGTGATTTAAATAAGTTTGCCACTTCAGCTAACAGGGGTGAAATTACATTAGTAATTCCACAGGGTTCAATCATGCGTCCCCTTCTGTTCTTGATATATGTGAAAGACCTCCCTTGCTATCTGAAAAGGAAGCTGAACTGACACTGTTTGCTGATAATACGTGCATAATTATTAATCCAGTAAAAGAAACTCCTATTGAAAATGATACAAACAAGGTCTTTGGAAAAGTCATTAATTGGTTTTCTGCAAATGGGCTTGCTCTAAACTTTGAAAAAACATAGTACATCCAAGTTTCTGCTGGAAAAAGTACAGTTCCTTCAAGAAATATAACACATCAACAGAAGGCAGTAGACAGGGTAGAGCATACTAAGCTTTTGGGTGTACATATAGATGAGAATCTTAATTGTAAAATTCATGTTTTGTGTCTCCTAAAGCGACTAGGTTCAGCAACATTTGCGATCAGAATAATTGCCAATTTTGATAATACAGAAATTAGTAAGCTAACATACTTTGCATACTTTCACTCTCTGATGTCATACGGAATAATATTTTGGGGTAACTCAACATTTAGACAAAAAGTATTCACTGCTCAAAAGGAAGTGGTTAGAATAATGTGTGGGTTTCATAGTCGCACATCTTGCAGGCATCTTTTCAAAAGATTGGGAATTCTGACAATAGCCTCACAGTACGTCTACTCACTAATGAAATTTGTTCTCGACAACACGGATCACTTTAAAAACAACAGTGACATTCATGATTATAATACCAGAAAAAAGAAAGACTTGCACTATCCTTTGCTCAACCCAACTTTGGCACAGAACGGGTACAATAGGCTGCTATAAAAATTTTCGACGAATTACCAGATGAAATAAGGTCTGACAGACAGCAGTAATAGCTTCAAAAATAAATTGAAATCGTATCTCCTTGACAACTCCTTCTATACCATAGATGAATTCTTGAATAGAAATAAATAAATCTATAAATATAGTATATGCATTTTGTGCCCATTAAGGGAATGGGGTAAATAATAGAAATATTAATCTTCAACTTTGTATTGTAATATTAAAAAAGTTTTGTTCCGTATGTGCATTTCTTGTGCGCCTGACACGTTCCACGTCATAACGGCTACAATACCGTGGGATTGATCAATGGAACACGCAACCAACTAACTACCTAACAATATTACACACACACACGTTGCGGAAACACAAGCACGCTGGCTTGTTTCCCCCACGATTGCCGCCATATTGTCAACTATCGATATCTTCCTTAAGGTGTGATTTATTGTAGGTGGTCTTGGTCTGGCCGTCTGACTGGCCATAACTGCTTCCTGGAAGGGGGCGTCGACCTCCGCTACCCTCGGCCAGCGGGAGGTGGGGGCTGTACTTCCGTCCTTCGAGTCGGAGCTCAGCAGGCGTTTCTCTCCCGCGCTACCTGTGATGGCCGCGGCCGGTGCAGGGGCAGGGGCAGGCGTCTAGGCCTCTGTCACAGAGTAATAGTGATGGGCTAAACTGCGATTTTCCGATATCAGTGATTTCTGTGAATGATACTTTTCAGTATCTATTATTCTTAACTGTGATTTGTCGCAGTTAAGAGTCGCAGTTAAGGAACCTAGGTCGTGTATCCCTCCGCCACTGCTATTTCTGCGATTTCTGCTACTTCCGCGATTTCTGCGACTTCTGCTACTTCTGCGACTTCTGTGATTTCTGCTACTTCTGCGATTTCTGCGACTTCTGCTACTTCTGCGATTTCTGTGACTCCTGCGATTTCTGCGACTTACCACCGTATGAAAAAGTTACATCTGTCCACACAGAAAATTGCATCTCATCAAACCTGTCATTGGTAAGTATGTTTTACCTTTGTTCTTCCGTTGGCTTTAATTTTGTATTGAAGAAAAAACTGTGAAAATATTAATAGTGTAATTAATATGTAAGTAGCCATACAGTAGCGTAATAGTTCGTGTTTATAAAGTGAATTCTACCATATTGTTATGTTCACAGGTACTCGAACTACATTTTAGTCACTCAGTAAAGTGATAACTCAAAATATCATTGCCAACAGATCTGGAGAAATTGCCACTGCGTCTTTAGACCGTTTTCGTCAGACGAGAGGTTAGTTTCAAAGTGTTTCGATGGACTTAATTACGTCAGTGAGATCATTCTTGCAAATGTGAAATATTCCCCATTGAGTGGCTTTCATTAGAGCAAATTTTAGCAATCTACTCTGTCAATTATATTACTTGTAATTAGTGACAGCAAAAATTGTTTAATAATCCTTGAGATTTTGCAGACACAGTTCTGACTCTGATTACTTGTTGTTGTACGTATCTATCCACATCAAGGCTGTTGAGAGAGACTCGTGAAGATTCAAGACAGCACTTAGAAGATTTTGCAGTTTAAAAGTGACATAAATGTGAAATAAGTGTGCAGATGAGTGATTAAACTGTGTTTTATTGAAGTTGTTGTGCGATTTTAAAGAAATAATAAATGTTAAATACAGTGAGTGAATAATGAAAACCTCATTTTCCACATGTTTAAGCCGTCCTATACCCGTAATTTTCCGCCACTTATTTACTGGTAAACACCAGTTGGAGAGTGACATGCCGCCCCCCCCCCCCCCCTCCCCGTCTCCACAATCTTGGTGTGACACTGACCTGTAACATATCCCATAGTCTACAGTATGCATTTTGAGGCTGTTGATATGAAAGTGGGAAGTACAGATCTTCCATTTAAATCAGGAATAGGTTAAGTGCATTACTTGAAAGTAATACAGGAAAAGCTTACTTATGTAGGTGGTAGTAGTTTCAGCAAAAAGTTCTTGTGTGTAAAGTTGCCATGTGGAACACCAGTTGTAAAACTTTTATCCCGAGTCTTGAACTGTGTCGGAACAAAAGTGAGGCATTCCTATGGCCCAATAATACTGTTTTCATTTCACTACACTTATACAGATGTCTGAGTTCCTCTGTGTTAACATTGCAAAATCCTGTAGGCATGTGGAGTATTAAGCAAAACTGTCATATTGGAAGCAGAATCAAACACATTTGTTACGTTACTTGATATTTTCGGGAGAAAAAGGCAATGTTGTTTCTTATTAATATAATACTTTCAGAGTCACAGCTGTGTTTGACCAACCATAACTGATGCTGAACGTGCATGTCGTCATATAATGTGAAGGGCTTATTTCAATAGTGGTACAAGTCCATTACCTCCACTTTTCTGTCTATAATGCTTCTGAAATTAATGATCCAAACAAACATAAATAAAGGTTCATCTCTAGCAAGAAGCCATATGCTTGAATATTTCTGGTGTCTCAACTGCAGATTTTTCAGCGCTCATTTAACTTTACGACTCTGTATCTCAAAATGAACAAAAATGGACTTGTACCACTAATGAAATAAGTCCTTCATATGCACACACAGCACACCGATCTCGTGAGGCACAAGGCTCTCATAACGAAGTACGTACGTCGGTCAACAGATGGCACTAGGAAAAGAATGTTAACTGCGCTTTTTAGTTGCTACTTGCGACTCTTAGTTGCGATTTGTCACAGAAATCGCAGTTTCTCGGTAGCGAATAGCGTAGTATGAACTTTGCTCAACAGATGGCACTGCTAACTGCGCTTTTTAGTAGTTGCTACTTGCGACTCTTAGTTGCGACTTGTCACGGAAAACGCAGTTAGACTCGATATCGTATCGCAGAGATAGACGTAGTACGAACTTTAGCCAACAGATGGCACTGTTAACTGCGCTTTTTAGTTGCTACTTGCGACTCTTAGTCGCGACTTGTCACGGAAATCGCAGTTGGACTCGACTGCGAATCGCAGAGACGAGCGTAGTACAAACTTTGGCCAACAGATGCCACTGTTAACCGCGCTTTTTAGTTGCTACTTGCGACTCTTAGTTGCGACTTGTCACTGAAATCGCAGAAAGCAGTGCTAAATTCGACCAATAGATGGCTCACGTCTTTGAACGTGAAATACTACTTGCGACTGCTAACGGTGACTGAAGTCGCAGTTAGATTCTGTAAAGTTGTTATTGTGATATCTGCGACTTCTCAGTCACTGTGATTTCTAACAGATACGTGATTTCCTGCCCACCACTACAGAGTAACATATATCTTTGTCTGTGCCTCTGCCTGCGTGGCTAACGGTGCGGCCGCTTCGCTGCGGCCACGGCTCTTCGTTTAAACGTGTAGCTTCGCCTGTTAAAACTCCGGCCTAGCTGCCAGTAATATTCTGTTGCTCGGCATTTGTGAGTGGCACTTGCGCCAGTCATTTGCTTCTCGGCCAGTTTGCTCGCATATCGTCCGTAGAGTTGCATATGGAGCACGTCTGGGGCTGGCCATTGTACTGCACCACCCCGCTGTGTCCCTTCTCCAATCATTACGAAAGACGCCAAGTGTTTCTTTAGCACTGTCGTCACAGACCTGACTCCCGAGTCACTTTGTATTTGTCACGCGCCCCTCAGAACTCGCGTTTCACGGTTAGCACGTCCCCATATAATCTGTTGCATCGTGCCCCTTCATTGTCCGGCGTTTCGAAGGACAGATTGTACACCTTCTTGTGTCTCACACCATAACCGGCGAACGAGACTTTTAAGTCACTCATGGCACTGTCCCTGCGCTTGAATTTCCGTAATCCACCATGGGTGGCGACCAAGGTTTTACATCCTACGAGCGTCTTTAGCTTAATGAGAAGACTGGATACCGTGAAGCCCAAAATCAGTCCTTCAATTTCATCTCCCTTTATCCTCAGTTTGTTAAACATCCACTCCTCATTTTCAAAGGACGTTGGCCTAACGTATTCTCAGTAGAATTACAATTGCAACATTGTATTAGATCGGTTGTAAGTTGGCATTTTCACTCACCAAATCGTTGAAACTGACGTTAAAACAGCGAAGTAGCTACGGCTGGCGCGGCGCGTTAAGCCGGTTGGGGGCGGGCGCGGTGGGGTGGAACGTCGGGCGGCGACGGCTCGGCGGCCGGCGATCCTCGCCTACCTGCGACGCACAGTGGGCAGTGGCACACGTCCTCCCCGGAGGGCAGCCAGCCAAGTACTAACCGCGCCCGATGTTGCTTAACTTCGGTGATCGGACGAGAACCGGTGTATTCAACATGGTATGGCCGTTGGCGTCTTTACAATGTAGCCGCACGACGCATTCGCCCAACACACATAATCGCAGTTTTCGGTGCCACATTTGACGCAAGGCGTGTCCTTCCGCAACAGCTAGAGCCTCGAAGGCGACTGCCGAGGGCGCGCGCGGCGTCTCAGAGGCGACTGCCGAATTTGAGGGCGCGCTTCCACGTGCGTGAGACACACAGCTGCTCGATGCACCGCCTGTCATTCGCTTGGTGCGTGCGGCCTCCGACACTCGCGGGCGGCGCATCTTGCACCTGTTATCCGGCGCAGGGCTTGCGCGCGGCCGGGCGGCGGGTGGCCTATGCGGGGTGTGGCAGTGTCCTGCTGTAGGGCGCCCCTGCTGCCGACACAAGTTTTCTCTCCTGACACACGCCGCGTTTCCTGATATCTGCGAAATTTACGCAGTGCTTTCGCACCTGTCCCCTTCTGTCCCGACTTGTCCTGTTCATTGACGCTGAGAGATTGATGTTTATCTCTGCTCTTACGCTGGCAGTGTTGGTTTATATTGGGCTTGATATAACCACCGAGGATGTGTCTGTATGTTGGACAACTTGAAAAACTTTTTATGTTAATTAATAAAGACTGAAACCGTACAGACAGATGAACTAGCAACAAGGGTTAATTAAAACTTCCTGGCAGATTAAAACTGTGTGCCCGACCAAGACTCGAACTCGGTACCTTTGCCTTTCGCGGGCAAGTGCTCTACCATACGAGCTACCGAAGCACGACTCACGCCCCCTCCTCACAGCTTTACTTCTGCCAGTATCTCGTCTCCTACCTTCCAAACTTTACAGAAGCTCTCCCCAGGCTGTGGCTATGCCATGTCTCCGCAGTATCCTTTCTTTCGGGAGTGCTAGTTCTGCAGGTTCGCAGGAGAGCTTCTGTAAAGTTTGGAAGGTAGGAGACGAGATACTGGCAGAAGTAAAGCTTTGAGGACCGGTCGTGAGTCGTGCTTCGGTAGCTCAGATGGTAGAGCACTTGCCCGCGAAAGGCAAAGTTTCCGAGTTCGAGTCTCGGTCGGGCACACAGTTTTAATCTGCCAGGAAGTTTCATATCTGCGCACACTCCGCTGCAGAGTGAAAATCTCATTCTGCAAGGGTTAATTAGATTCTCTGCATTATGAAGGCAAAGCCACGTTCCTTGCTTGACCATCAAAGTTCATCTCGCATTACCATCACTCATCACTGATTTAATTTATGAGCCCATGATTGTGTGTGTACTAACCCTTCTGAAACTAAAACCCTAACTGCATTTATACACTTGCCCATATAACGGGCTGAATCTGAAGTTATAGAAACTACATTTCTGAACTGAATTTCAAGTTTCTGTATTACACTCACAATTGCTTGAGTACATTCTGTAGTATTTCACTCCCCCGACAAATAATTTCTGAACTCCACCATCGCCACAACTAAGTACTTTTATCAGAACCACGAACACACACTGCCCTTTTCTGTCTGTCGTTTGATCACGGCTCCTTTTAATCTTTCCACTTCTTCTTTGATGATTCGAGGAATGTAACCTTCCTGTAGTCTTCCAGCTGAAGTAAGTCTCCAGTACCTTAAAAATGTCAATAGCACTGCTATTAGAGTACTATGTAACGAATTAAATTACCACGTTACCCATTTATAAGACTTTTTTAAGAGGGTGCTCGAGGAAAAATTATTTTTAATATAGACCTATTCTGACCAACAAAAATTATTGGCTATCGAGATTACCTAATCTTTGCTCCGATTAGCAGACCGTAAATTAATTACTACACAAACCTGGTATGTATTTGTTCGTCCATTCTCTCAGCTTCGGATGATCAACTTTTTCCATCGGAATGTTAGCCTAAATGAAAGTTCGAGTAGTCGATAAAATGAATTCTTCTTTATCATTTTTCGCTCGTTTTGCCGCAGCAGTGACTTCCGTGAGCGTAGCTTGTCTTTTTATACTAGTAGTTGTTAGCACCTTCTCCTTGTTATTCTTATGGGAAGAACTGTTATTAATGTGTTTCAGGCACGTGTCCTTCCTCTGCCATTCAATACGTCCATTGCAGTATTTTCACATAAGTATCTTCCTACTTTTGTCGAAAACATAAAATCCTTCTGACGAAAATTCCTTTCCTCGGTCGAAAACTGTCACTACCATATTAATCATCTGTAGCACGAAAACAAAACACAAAATACCACACTCAATGCACCGGCGATCCACAACGAATTCCAACACGGAATACTGCATACGCCGCCAGAACGTTGTAGAATGTCTTTGAAATACTCGATATATTATATATATCATTCCACAGTTAAGTTCAAATGACGAGATTTTGCAAAGTTTCGTCAATTATATCGCGATTTGTCTTAAAAGTAAATAGTTTCGTCCTTTCAGCAAAATGTGTAAAATTTCGCGATTTCGCGCTTTGCGAAGAACAGGTGCCTCTACTCATCAGTAGTTTTTGTTATTGTGATGCATCACTGATGTTTCTCTGGAGAGAAACGCAGCGAGCTTGCTCAGGAAGAAGGCGGCTGTACCCACCTGGAGAGGAGATTTGCGCCGAGGCTGAGAAACTGAGGAGCAGCAGTCCCTAAAGCAGCCGCTGGAACTGCTCTCTCCGGGAGCCGCCCTTGGCTCCAGTGGCAGTCAGCTCCAGCAGCCTGTACAAAGGAGGCGCTTTGGGCTCACAGTCTCGCAGTCGACGACACCCTATTCCTTTCAGGTCTACATTTTGTGCCACTTCAAGTACAGTCATGATACGAACTTCATTAGTCTGCTCCAGATGTTCACAATTTCTGGACTGAGAAACGACAGCAAAGCAAATAATCGGAGATCAAAATGTCATTGCGAAAAAAATGCATGCAGTGAATGTTTTAATACCAAATGAAGCACAAGAAGCTTTCTGAGTCAACTGCATATTGCTGGAATTTGGTTGAAAATTAAATCACCATACAAATAATGATATGGCGTTGTACCTATTGTAGCCCATCCACTAACTGTGAGCAGGTGGCCCCCAGTACGATTTCGTTTAGTTCAGAGACGAAGTCGGTAGTCTGGCACAGTTACATGAGGAAATTGTACGCATCATCCATACCTTGCTGTGTTCTGTAGCAGTAGATGACGTGTTTCAAGTCTGGTCCCACTCCGCAAAAATGTAAGGTTGGAGGTCTCGTGTAGCACATAATATAATGTACCATGGGCATTCAATAATTAATGCAGCACAATTTTTTCTCTGCCAGTTTCAGTTGAAAAAATGCGGAATTTATTGTGGGACATCGTGGGCTATTCCCGCTTCAGCCCCTACAGTTTCATGAAGTTCTGACAGGTCAAGGCACTATACGTAGCCTTGAAATTGGCTTCTGTAATAGAGGTGTGTTTCAAGCAGAGAGCTGTCATTAAGTTTCCTTTGGCGGAAAACCAGAGAATTTAAGATAATCATAGGCTCTTGCAGAATGTCTACGACCTGGAAGTAAACGAACGGCGAGACGTGTCATCATTACAGAAAAGTCGCATGAGCCTCTCCGACCTCGCACATGTCAACTGGACGTACACAGCTGTGACTCCTGTAATATTAGAAGACACTCTCATTCGAGGTGATCGATGGACCACAATTAGACACCTCCATGACAACGCAAGGCCTCATACAGGGTGTTACAAAAAGGTATGGCCAAACTTTCAGGAAACATTCCTCACACACAAAGAAAGAAAATATGTTATGTGGACATGTTTCCGGAAACACTTACTTTCCATGTTAGAGCTCATTGTATTACTTCTCTTCAAATCACATTAATCATGGAATGGAAACACACAGCAACAGAACGTACCAGCGTGACTTCAAACACTTTGTTACAGGAAATGTTCAAAATGTCCTCCGTTAGCGAGGATACATGCATCCTCCCTCCGTCGCATGGAATCCCTGATGCGCTGATGCAGCCCTGCAGAATGGCGTATTGTATCACAGCCGTCCACAATACGAGCACGAAGAGTCTCTACATTTGGTACCGGGGTTGCGTAGACAAGAGCTTTCAAATACCCCCATAAATGAAAGTCAAGAGGGTTGAGGTCAGGAGAGCGTGGAGGCCATGGAATTGGTCCGCCTCTACCAATCCATCGGTCACCGAATCTGTTGTTGAGAAGCGTACGAACACTTCGACTGAAATGTGCAGGGGCTCCATCGTGCATGAACCACATGTTGTGTCGTACTTGTAAAGGCACATGTTCTAGCAGCACAGGTAGAGTATCCCGTATGAAATCATGATAACGTGCTCCATTGAGCGTAGATGGAAGAACATAGGGCCCAATCAAGACATCACCAACAATGCCTGCCCAAACGATCACAGAAAATCTGTGTTGATGACGTGATTGCACAATTGCGTGCGGATTCTCGTCAGCCCACACATGTTGATTGTGAAAATTTACAATTTGATCACTTTGGAATGAAGCCTCATCCGTAAAGAGAACATTTGCACTGAAATGAGGATTGACACATTGTTGGATGAACCATTCGCAGAAGTGTACCAGTGGAGGCCAATCAGCTGCTGATAGTGCCTGCACGCGCTGTACATTGTACGGAAACAACTGGTTCTCCCGTAGGACTCTCCATACAGTGACGTGGTCAACGTTACCTTGTACAACAGCAACTTCTCTGACGCTGACATTAGGGTTATCGTCAACTGCACGAAGAATTGTGTCGTCCATTGCAGGTGTCCTCGTTGTTCTAGGTCTTCCCCAGTCGCGAGTCATAGGCTGGAATGTTCCGTGCTCCCTAAGACGCCGATCAATTGCTTCGAACGTCTTCCTGTCGGGACACCTTCTTCTGGAAATCTGTATCGATACAAACGTACCGCGCCACGGCTATTGCCCCGTGCTAATCCATACATCAAATGGGCATCTGCCAACTCCGCATTTGTAAACATTGCACTGACTGCCAAACCACGTTCGTGATGAACACCAACCTGTTGATGCTACGTACTGATGTGCTTGATGCTAGTACTGTAGAGCAATGAGTCGCATGTCAACACAAGCACCGAAGTCAACATTACCTTCCTTCAATTGGGCCAACTGGCGGTGAATCGAGGAAGTACAGTACATACTAACGAAACTAAAATGAGCTCTAACATGGAAATTAAGCGTTTCCGGACACATGTCCACATAACATCTTTTCTTTATTTGTGTGTGAGGAATGTTTCCTGAAAGTTTGGCCGTACCTTTTTGTAACACCCTGTATTGTGTTTGAACATTATGAATTACCTCGAAGGAAACGGTCTATTGACATACAGTCAATATGGGTTTAGAAGAAACAACTAGCTCTTTATTCACATAGAGTGCTGAGTGCTATTGACAAGGGATTTCAGATCGATTCCGTATTCCTGAATCTGCGGAAGGCTTTTGACATTGTACCACACAAGCGGCTCGTAGTGAAATTGCGTCCTTATGGAATATCGTCTCAGTTATGTGACTGGATTTGTGATTTCCTGTCAGAGAGTTCACAGTTCGTAGTAATTGACGGAAAGTCATAGAGTAAAACAGAAGTGATTTCAGACGTTGCCCAAGGTAGTGTTACAGGCCCTTTGCTGTTCCTTACCTACGTAAACGATTTGGTAGACAATCTGAGCAGCCGTCTTCGGTTGTTTGCAGACGACGCTGTCGTTTATAGACTAATAATGTCATCAGAAGATCAAAACAAACTGCAAAAAATATCTGAATGGTGCGAAAAGTGGCAGTTGACCCTAAATAACGAAAAGTGTGAGGTCATCCACATGAGTGCTAAAGGGAACTCTTTAAACTTCGATTACACGATAAAACTAATCTAAAAGCCATAAATTCAATTAAATACCTAGCTATTACAATTACGAACAACTTAAATTGGAAAGAACACATAGAAAATGTTGTGGGGAAGGCTAACCAAAGGCTGCGTTTTATTGGCAGGGCACTTAGGAAATGTAACAGATCTACAAAGGAGACTGCCTACTGCATGGGGGCTTAATTAAATAAAATGAAAATAATTATTATTTTTCGTAGCTGAATGTCCGATTACGAAGTCTCGTAAACGGTTGGCCCTGATTAGTATTTGTACGCAATCTGACTGCATAGAACAACAACAAAGAATGAAATGAAAATTTCCGTTAATACAATCAATTAATTAAGTCCCCAGCAACTATAAAACCTACGAAGCCAACAAAGCACAAGTGTAGCTGTTCTGTGTGTGGAAGTGTGATTCAACGTACACATCTGGCACGGTTCTTCTTCAATAACACAAGAAATTTTAAATATCATTTATACTGAAGTAATTAAAGAAAATAGAAATACTATGATTGCGCAAGAAAACCAGAATTACACTCTAATACAAGAACACAAGCCAGATACTTTGTTGACTGAACCTTTAATGACGCATTATTCAAGACATTGAAATAATGAGAAATAAAGCGAGTTTTGTTACCTTCATATATATTGATGAAAAGCACTCTAATCATTACAATATCTCCATTAGAACAACATCTGCTGTCTAGCCCATTAAACAACTGCATAAAACATGGAACAAGCACTCACTACTACAACATCTCCACACCGACTCGCTACTACCACATCTCAACAAGCACTCTCCACCACGACCTCTCGACAAGCACTGCACACCGCTACTTCTCAATAAGCACTCTCCACCACGACTTCTCTATAAGAACCCTTCACTACGACATCTCAGCAAGCACTGCCAGTGGAGGCGTCGGAAAAAAACTCTTTGGCGCAATCCCTGGCGCTGTGGCTCAGTGTAGCCACCTTTCATATGCCCTTCCTCCACGGGCCAGAATTTGATAGTATTTTTGCCAGCATTGGTGGTGAAAATACCACCAAATTCGTCCACAAAAATACAGACAAAAATAAAAGATAATATTAATACGTAAATATCACATAATTAGATAAAATTTTGGCTTTGCACTGACCTTTCAATAACCTAATATATGAAATACAGTAAGCAATACAAATTCTTTCATACATGTGACTTTACATAATAGTTTACACAATACACAAAAAAAATCAGTTTATACAAATGTTCACATAACATGCTTTCCATAGTTCAAGAAACAAGTAGTTGACAGTTCCAGCAGTAGCACCCAGCAATGGTCAACAGGTGCAAACACCAACAAGTGACATCATTTTAGTAGAAGCAGTCCATCAGTGGCACCCAGCAATGTTGAACAGGTGCAGACACCAACAGGTGACATCTTTTCAGTAGAAGCAGTCCATCAGTGGCACCCGGCAATGTTGAGCAAGTGCAGACATCAACAGGTGACATCTTTTCAGTAGAAGCAGTCCATCAGTGGCACCCAGCAATGTTGAGCAGGTGCAGACAGCAACAAGTGACATCATTTCAGTAGAAGCAGTCCATCAGTGGCACCCAGCAATGTTGAGCAGGTGCAGACAGCAACAAGTGACATCATTTCAGTATAAGCAGTTCCACTAGTGACACCCACCAATGTTGAGCAGGTACAGTCACCAACAAGTGACATTATTCAGCAGAAACAGTTCCATTAGTGGCACCCAGCAATGTTGAGTAGGTGCAGACACCAACAAGTGACATTATTTCAGTAGAAGCAGTTCCATCTGTGGCACCCAGCAATGTTGAACAGGTACACACAGCAACAAGTCACATTATTTCAGTAGAAACAGTCCATCAGTGGCACCCAGTAATGTTGAGCAGGTGCAGACACCAACAAGTGACATCATTTCAGTAGAAGCAGTCCATCAGTGGCACCTGGCAATGTTGAACAGGTGCAGACACCAACAAGTGACATTATTTCAGTAGAAGCAGTTCATCAGTGGCACCCAGCAATGTTGAGCGGGTGCAGACACCAACAAGTGACATTATGTCAGTAGAAGCAGTTCATCAGTGGCACCTAGCAATGATGAGCAGGTCCAGACAGCAGTCCATAATATTCACTATCACTAATCACACTGTTCATCAGAGTTTATAAGCAGAAATTAAACATGTCCTAGTGGCACCAATCATGTAGAAAAAGTGCAAGTAACAGTCCATAATATTCACTATCACTAATCACACTGTTCATCAGAGTTTATCAGCAGAAATTAAACATTTCTAAGTGGCACCCATTAATGTTGAGCAAGTGCAGATAACAGTCCATAATATTCACTATCACTAATCAGTCAGTTAATCAGAGTTCATTAGCACAAATTAAACATTTCCAAGTGGCACCCATTATGTTGAACAAGTGCAGGTAACAGTCCATAATATTCACCATCACTAATCAGACAGTTCATGCATGAACAACAGTTTGAATGCACACACAATTGCTTTAACAAAATTATTATCAATGCTCTTACACTAAACATACAAATCATAATAAACACACAAATGATATCAGATAATTGTCATATTAACTATTACAATACACAAATAACAGTAGACCTATAATGTTTATGGGTGTCAGTGCAAGCCACAACAAACAAGTAAAATAATATTTAGGAGATAGGTCGGTACCAATTTTCTGGGATTATGAAAGGAAAACACACAAAACACACTCACTCATCTTTCATCCATATTAAGTGCTACTGTGTAATAGAATAGTGTTAACTGTGTAAATGCAATTCTGTCAAAATTTTATGTTCATCATGTGTATCAAGTAGTAGTGGCAGCAATGTATAACAGTCAATAATAGTTAGTCAACGTCATAGTCAACATGTCAAGACCAATGTTTGCCAAGCCAGATCAAAATGTACGGTTGCTGAACAACTGTCAGTGAGCCAAGATATGCACATGCTTCCTCTCTCAAAAAAAAGTATATATTGCTTAGTGATTTAACAAAGTGTGTGTGTGTAGACAATCTTCCTTCCACTTGAGTGTTCTAGTCTGCCATCTTCATCCTCCTTGTTCCATATAAACCAACAAAAAAAAAAATGCTCCTCACTTACTTTACCTCTTATCCACCAAAACTCCAATAATCATCAGCATCACATAATCTTAATACTTCAATAATACCTCTTACGTCGATACATATAAAACTTATCATCAATATCACTTACCTTACCTCTTGTCTACCAAAACTCCAATAATCATCAACTTCACACAATCTCAATACCTCAATAATACCTCTTCAATACGTCGATACATATAAACCTTATTACCAATATCATTTCACTTCCATAACAACTCTTTCCTCTAGTCAGTCTCCTCGAACAAGTACAGATAAAATCCTAGTGCAAACTTCAATTCATCATCCCATGCAATCCGAAGACACAGTGTCCACACACAACCTCTGTGTAATCCATCTGACCCAAATCTGCTACTCATTATGAATTATAAAATACATTTTGGTTACCTTGTCCATCATTAAATAAAAGAAATGCATACATGACCTCTAACAGCCTTTAGTTCGAATAACTCTCAGTAATTAAGTACGATTACGGAGTGTGAATGATCATAATATTTCACAGTGTGTACACCACTTCAAGAATCATGGCAGAAGCAAACATGTGGAGTATTTTTTGTGTCAAGTGTCACTTGCTATTTCAATTGCTCACGAAGAATGCAATGTAATAACTGTCAATGGTCTAAACCTAGTGTTGGTATGTCATGTCGTTAGCTTCCTTCCTATTAGCATAAATTTATATAGCTTCCATAAAACCTCCAGCTCATGTGACTTCTATGAAGTTTCTTGTACTAATGTCGTTCGTCGAATTATAGCAGTTCATTTTCTTATCTTAAAAATATAAGGCACTGAGCGTAAGCAAACCATGCAATAGCGAGTAAATATACCAGTAGAGAACAGAATGTCAACAAGTGGATGCAGCACAGTTCTTACAACGAGGCTCTGCCAAGCGAATAATCTATAATTAATACCATAGTGTGACCTAAACTCCATGTTCGTACACTGTACATCAGCATTGCTATATTCTAAATTGAAGAGTAGTTATGACAACAAAACAGAAATGTGTAAATATGCAATCCATACGCAAAACAGCAAATATGTATCTTACATAATAAACAGGTCATTATCATCATATCAGCATAAGCAAATAAATGTTCATATGAAATCTTAATAAGTAAACATGAAGGCGCAAGCAGATAAATCACAAAGTGTAACCTACATACATAACCATATCGGCACAACTAATCAGGTGACAATTATAATTTAAATAAATAAACACAGCAGGCACATAATAGAAAAAATGTGACATCAGTGAAAAAGCATAGCAGCCATGCAATACATAATATACACGAATAACAATCCTGTTCATTAATCAATCATTGTCAAAATCAGTTAATGTACGCAAGCACGTCGCTTCACAAGTAAATTCATAGAACATGAAATTTAGCACAAAGTATGAATCACGTAATCGCGAACAGCAAATTACGTCTAAAGTACGTACCTAAGTGGAAATATGTTACCTGAAAAATAAACTCAATTAATAGTTACCTTTTTGGTTTATTACTTTTTTCTTCGAAATTACATTCTTCCTGAAATTTTCTCGATAGCAAGTCCTCTTGACGTCGGACACACACAGAATTTACCTGAAGGTCTTAAATATTTTATACAACCGTATCCTGAAAAATACTGAACGTTAATAACATAATTTATCAAGTCACTATAGCTTTATACTGAATTTAATCGGAGAAATTAGACTGTGTATTTATTTAGGCTGTCAGTGCATTCGCACTGAGCGCTCGATCAGCTGTAGGCGCGTGACGTAGGAAGCTATTGTTTGCGGTCAACGACTGCCTTGTGCGGCGCGCAGACTTGACTGTTGCTTTGCGTATGTGCCGCTGCCGGAACACGGCGCGGTATCCTTGCATTCTCCGCGTGTTTACGTATAACTGTTGATGTCTCAAAAGTATGTCATTCCACAAAAATTTTAGCGTTTGATATATGATGTATTCCCTTAGAGCGCCGAGATTTAAGAGTTTCTACTTCAACAGTGTTATCATGAATAATTTTGCGAACTCTGTATGGACCGTTATAAAGCAGAAAAAATTTGCGACATAAGCCTTTTCCTTTGTGAGACAAACGATGAGACTTAATTAACACCTTCTGACCAACCGACAAGGTTTTTAAACGACCAGGACGTTTAGCTGATTTCTCTCTTCTAGCAGCCGCAGACGCAATATTTTGTAAAGCCAGATTGACAACTTCAGAATGCCGCAGTTTCCGTGAAGGCGGAAAAGGAACGATTTCAGAAATGCGATTTGTCGGTACTTTATTTTTTAATATCAATATAGGCGGTAAAGAAGTTGAATCATTAGGGAGTTCATTCAGAATGTTTTGAAAAATATGAAGATACTGATCCCAAGTTCTGTGATTCTGATGACAATAAAGACGACACAATTTATTGATTTCCTTCATCCATCTCTCTGAAGCGTTAGATTGAGGGTGAAAAAGTGAAATGAAGATTGGTTTAATCTTACGACGCCGTAGAGTACGAAGCCAAATTTTAGAACTAAACTGTGATCCATTATCTGATATAACCTTATCAACATGACCCACTTCTTTAAGAAAATGTTTGATGAAAGCGTTAGATACTGAACGAGCTGTTGCTTTGCGTAAAGGTGTAAGACACACATATTTTGATGTCAGTTCCACTGCTACGAAAATGTACGCAAAACCATTAGTAGAACGAACCACTGGACCGAACAAATCGACTGCAGCCATGTCCTTTAATTTCGCTGGAATGATAGGAAACAACGGTGCTCTGTGAGAAATAGTTGGCGGCTTAGCCTTTTGACATAATTTGCATTTGGCAAGAACAGATCGAATACGTTTTTCCATATTACTGAAGTAGCAATTTTCTCGTAATTTATGAAAGCATTTTCTGGGACCAAAGTGTGCATAACTGAAATGTGTGTACCAAATCAATTTATTGACCCGCTCATCAGGAATGCAAACTAACCAAACAGAGTTGTCAACCGATTTTCGTTTAAAAAGAATATCATTGCGAACTAGATAATACTGTCTAATCGCTACACTTTCCTTTCTCCTCCACTTCTCCTTAATGTCCTTCCAGATTGGATACTTATTTTGCTCCTTAGCGATGTCCTGGAGCGAAGACGAAATAAAATTCTCAAACGCAACACCTTGAATATACATCAAACAATAATTGTTTGCTTTGCAGTCCTCCTCAGCATTTTGTTTCAAACCCATAGGTGCACGTGATAAAGCATCAGCAATAATATTTGAAGAACCCTGTATGTAAACAATACTAAAATCAAATTCCTGTAGGTACAGTGCCCATCGTGACAATCTTCCATGAGTTAATTTTGTTGACATAAGAAATTCCAGAGCTCGATGATCGGTGTAAACCTTAGTATGTCTGCCAAACAAAAATGTGCGAAATTTTGTGAAAGCCCAAACAACAGCCAAGGCTTCAAGTTCCGTAATCGAATAATTCTTTTCTGATTTAGAGAGAACACGACTCCCAAATGCAATAGTTTTCTGTATTACAACGCCGTTTTCTTCTATCTCTTGAAATAAATGAGCACCTAGGCCTTTGTATGATGAGTCCGTCGCCAAACAAAAATCTTTAGATAAATCCGGATGTGAAAGAAGTGGAGCAGCAACTAAAGCATCACGAAGTTGTTCAAATTCTGACTGAGCCTCCTCATCCCAACACCAATTAGAATTTTTTCCAGATCACATAAACGAGGTGTGGCCAAATTGTCCAATCTAACAAAGCGTCTAAAAAAATTACAGACACCAAGGAAACTACGAACATCACGTTTTGTGGTAGGAACAGCATAATTACGAATTGCGTCTAGCTTCTCTGGATCAGGGAGAATACTTTCTGTAGAAATAGTGTGACCGAGAAATTTCACCTGTGAACGACCAAATTCAGATTTTTCCAAGTTCACTGTAATGCCAACTCTTGCAAAAATACGTAATAATGAATCCAAAATTTTGTTGTGCTCACTCCAAGAACGTTTAGCAATAAGAATATCGTCAACATATGAAGTAATATTGTCACGAAGATAAACAGGTAAAATTTCATTTAAGCTACGAATGAATGCTTCTGAAGATACAGTAAGTCCAAACGGTAATTTCCGAAACTGGTAACAGTTACCAAAGGCTAAAAAGGCAGTGTATTTTCTACAATCAGGGTGGAGTTCTATTTGCCAAAAACTTGCGCGCATATCAATCGTGGATAAAACTTTAATTCCATGGAAATGTTGAAGAAGTTTATCTAAATTTTGTGGACGGTCAGTTTCAGGAATGATGATATTATTTATCTGTCTGGAATCCAGAACCAAACGAATTGACCCATCCTTTTTAAGAACAACGTGTAATGGGCTGGTATAAGGACTGACTGCTGGCTCAATAATGCCTTGATCTATCATGTATTGAAGTTCACTCTTAACCTTGTCTCTGTAAGCCAAAGGTATAGCGTACGTTTTCCCGCGAAATGGTGTGTGTTCTTTTACTTTAAATAAATATTGTAAGCCTTGTATAGTTCCTGTGTGATGACTAAACACTGTAGCATGTGAAGTCAAAATGTGGTGCAGCTCTTCTCTTGCAACGTCATCTGGCACTTCAGCTTTCTTAACCTTTTCATTAATTAATTCTTCGCTATTAATTATATCCTCCATCGCGTCTCTTTATCTATTGTCATTGTCATGAATAAACACACTGTCGTCATAATGCTCAACGAAAACATCAGAAGTAAGAAACCTTAAACATTTTGTATCTGATTCAGATCTTGCTAAACACTCGAAAAATTTCAGACGTTTCGGCATTCCGGCAGCAGTCAAATTCACATTTCCTTCTTTAAAGTTTAAAATTGCCTTATGTGTGTTAAGAAACTCCATACCTAATATAACTTGTGTACTGAGTAATGGAACAATAATAAAATTAGCAGAAAATTCGTATCCTTGACAAATGAAATTTAGGTTGGTCTGTTGTTTAACTTCCACACTTTTTCCAGAAATCGCTCCTCGAATTGTAGTTTTAGAAATAGGTAACACAGGACAGGCAATAGTTCTTTCACATATACGAAAAACTGATTCACTAATGACGTTCAATGGGCTCCCAGAATCTAAAACTGCAGTGAACTTATTCTTACCCACACATACTTCAATAACAGGATGTAAAAATGCGTCTACATTATTTTCCTTTTCGTCTAGCAAAATGTCTCTCATGTCTTCCAGGCGTACGTAGTGTAAAGTCGTAGTGTCATTACTTTCTGAACCGTCTATATTGCTGCCAGAAGCCGAAGCTGCAAGTCATTGTCGATTGTTTGCGTCACGTCTTTGATTATTCCCGTCATTTCGCGGATCAATTTCTACTATTTGCACTTGTCTCTCTGAATTTCTGTCACGCGGAGGATGCCAATTGGGTCCTTCCTGTCTGTTAGATGCAAATTCTTGGTTGTGTCTGTTATTAAAATTTCTATTTTCCTGTCTGTCTGCATAACTACTTCTTGTATAATTTCGACTGTCACTACTGAAATTATTGTTGTATCTACTACCCTGGTTATTTCTGTAGTAAGAATTTCTATTACTGTATGGATAATTTCTGTCTTGATGATACCGATTACTGTTTCCGTATGATTGATCATTCCGGTAGGAATTACCGTTATTATAATTGTCTGTGTAATTTCTGTTAGAACGTCTGTTATTGTCATAAGGCTGGTATCTATTGTCCTGTCTGTTACGTCTGTCATTCTTAAAATTACCCATATAACGCCCGTTCCGATCACTATCCCTTTTCTCTGAAAATCTATTGTAATTACTGTTACTGAAAAAATTACAAGAAGTCCCGTCGTCGTTGTCATACTCAAGTTCTTGTAGCAAAGTCTTAAAAGTCTCAATGTCGTCTTTACATCTTCCCGCTAAAGCAATTTGTCTTATCGATTGTGGCAGCTTAGTTAAACAAATGCGAATTAATTCAGTCGGGCTATAAGGGTTGGACAGGAACTGATTCTTTCGAATCATGTCTTCAAAGTATTCTGCCGGCGTGCGGAACTCAGACTGTTTAAAATTACGCTGCATAATCAGACTATGTTTGACTCTGTCTTGTGTGTTTTCGGACCAATATGCCGATAGAAATGCATGATAAAAATCATTCAGATTATTACAATCTCTAATGAGTGCGCGCATCCGCGTCGCCGGTTCGTTTTCTAAATATCCACACATAAATTCCAGTTTGTGACTTAGTGGCCAATTTGGTGGAAGTGCGTACATAAATTGATCTAGACATGAACATGGATGTATGTCATTCTTAGAATTGCGGAAGATCTTAAATTTCCGAACAGTCAAAAAGTGTTTATAGTCAAAGTTTTCGCCTCGTGGCGACAAAGCCCTACCGCGTCTGTCCCAATCCGAATGTTGATTATTGTCAAGTTCGCGCGCCTGGCGCTCTCTTGTTGCTTCTCGTAAATGAAATAAATTACTTTCTTCAAACCCCTGTGCTATCTGTGATTCTAAGTTTCTTCTACTGTCTTTTCCAACGATTTCGCCTTCAATTTGTTTGACTTGCTTTCGTAATGCCTCAACTTCCCTTTTAACGCATTCATTAAATTTTCCCTGATTTTCAACATGTTTATTTATGTTCTGGTACTCTTCGGTTTCTGAAAATGGCAATGGAGCCGTATCATCTGAATCTCTGTCCCCATTTAAACTAAGACTTGTCAATTTATTTGAAATCTCCTCAACTCTTTCCGATAAGTCACCTATTTTTTCTTTCTGTTTATGTACGTCTTCCGTAAGTGTCGCGACTCGGGTTTCAGTATTGACACATTTGGTAGTTAACTGTTCATATTGTTGTGTTAGGTTATTTATTCTGTCATTTGGTACGGATTCCTCGATTTTCTCAAATATTTCTTCCTTATCATGTGCACGTTGTAAATTTAACTCTGAAAATTTTTGTACTATCACGCGATCTCTTTCTTTCTGTTCTCTATCCTGTTCCCTTTGTCTAATGTCTACTGCAATTAATCTATTATTGTGAGAATTCAAAAACGGTTGTACTTCTTCTCTAATTTCTTTCTTTAATTCATCTTTCATGTTTTTGAAACATGTGCCTATTCTTGAATCTAACCGTGTTTTCATTGTTTCCATCTCTGTTTTAATTGTTCCTATTTGTGATCCCACTGTTCTTAATTCAGATCTTAACTGTGTTTCCATTGTTCCCATCTGTGTTTTTAATTCAGATCTAAACTGTGTTTCCATTGTTCCCATATGTTTTTAATTCAGATCGTAAAGTTCCCATCTCTGTTTTAATTGTTCCTATCTCTGTTTTAAATTTAGATTCCAACTGTGATCCCAGATTTAATATTGCACCCATCAACTGCTCCATATTAGCCGGTTCGAAATTCCTTTCGCCCCTAACTTCCTTCTGCATAGCCATAAAGCTATCTGTGTTCGATACTATTTCAGAATCTTCTATCGTTAATCTCGTATTCTGTGAATTTTCTGATTGAGAAAGTTTTGAAATGGTTCCGGACTATTTTCCCGACTTACTAAATTGTTTTCCACTTCATTATTCATCATACTGTCCTGTGTTGGCGAGTTCGCCATGTCAACAATTTCGTCATTCTGACTATCCATCATTTATGCCTTTTTCATCGATCGCGTAATCATTTACAAAACATACAAAATTCGTCACTATACGAAAATTACACAGAATGATACTTTATCTCCAACAATATCATTCACACGAAATGCTTCCCTCAACCACGATTAACGAACAATTGAAATAATTACACTAAATTATCAAACCCGTAGACAAGACAACAAAAAATAAATTTTGCAAAATACCATTAGAAGAATGCCAATTACCAAGTCTACACATGCAATATAGACTACAATTACTAAACTACAAATTACTACAACAATACTACCGTCTACTATTTTTACAATCAGAAGAATTCCAAGGGACGATCCGAAGCAGCGGTCGCCACGTGCATGGGGGCTTAATTATTTACTATGCAAATATTTTTTAATTTTTAGTAGCTGTCTGTCCGATTACGAAGTCTCGTAAACGATTGGCCCTGATTAGTATTTGTACGCAATCTGACTGCATAGAACAACAACAAAGAATGAAATGAAAATTTCCGTTAATACAATCAATTAATTAAGTCCCCAGCAACTATAAAACCTACGAAGCCAACAAAGCACAAGTGTAGCTGTTCTGTGTGTGGAAGTGTGATTCAACGTACACATCTGGCACGGTTCTTCTTCAATAACACAAGAAATTTTAAATATCATTTATACTGAAGTAATTAAAGAAAATAGAAATACTATGATTGCGCAAGAAAACCAGAATTACACTCTAATACAAGAACACAAGCCAGATGCTTTGTTGACTGAACCTTTAATGACGCATTATTCAAGACATTGAAATAATGAGAAATAAAGCGAGTTTTGTTACCTTCATATATATTGATGAAAAGCACTCTAATCATTACAATATCTCCATTAGAACAACATCTGCTGTCTAGCCCATCAAACAACTGCATAAAACATGGAACAAGCACTCACTACTACAACATCTCCACACCGACTCGCTACTACCACATCTCAACAAGCACTCTCCACCACGACCTCTCGACAAGCACGGCACACCGCTACTTCTCAATAAGCACTCTCCACCACGACTTCTCGATAAGAACCCTTCACTACGACATCTCAGCAAGCACTGCCAGTGGAGGCGGCGGAAAAAAACTCTTTGGCGCAATCTCTGGCGCTGTGGCTCAGTGTAGCCACCTTTCACTACACTACGCTTGTCCCTCCTCTTTTAGAATACTGCTTCGCGGTGTGGGATCCTTACCAGATAGGACTGACGGAGTACATCGAAAAAGTTCAAAGAAAGGCAGCACGTTTTGTATTATCGCGAAATGTGGGAGAGACTGTCACAGAAATGATACATGATCTGGGCTGGAAATCATTAAAAGAAAGACGTTTTTCGTTGCGACGGAATCTTCTCACGAATTTCCAATCACCAACTTTCTCATCCGAATGCGAAAATATTTTGACACCGACCTACATAGGGAGGAACGATCACCACGATAAAATAAGGGAAATCAGAGCTCGTACGGAAAGATATAGGTGTTCATTCTTTTCGCGCGCTATACGAGATTGGAATAACAGAGAGTCGTGAAGGTGGTTCGATGAACCCTCTGCCAGGCACTAAAATGTGATTTGCAGAGTATCCATGTAGATGTAGATGTAAATGTAGGGGTAATCCTTGGCCATTGGCCACCCGACATCTCTCAGTCGAGAGAGGTACTGGAAATAATCTACATGAGTGTCCATATTCAATAATTCACTCGTAATTGAGAAGTGACATAGAGCTGCCAGAATCTAATAACCCGCACAACGGTTCGTGCCCTATTGCCGTGCAAACAAATCGTAAGGTACGCGTGGTGGCTACTTGTATACGACTGCACCACCTCAGTCTCTGCCTCCATCTGTCGTCATTTCACAGCGCGAGGCATCCTTGGAACCGGGAATCCTCGTACTAAATGGTCACGTGCGCCTCATCTAAGACAAGCCCCTGATTTCATTGAACCACGTACTGTACCTATCACTCTTACCTTCTGGACCGGAGTTAGATAAGTCTTGATGTCTCCCCGTTACCTCATCTCGCTGGTTGTCGGCAAAAGACAATTTCATAACAACTCTAAAGATTCTCTAGCTGACGAAGAGTGACTGGACGAGGAAAGAGTGCGATCCGAGACCTATCTTCAGGCCGAATACCTTCCAAGACATTAGCAGCTAAATTCGCCTCGGGAACATACCGCTCTACAAATTCAAACAACGATTCGTGAGAGTCCTGCACGCGCCAGTAATATGTAAACTCTAGCTCTCTGTGCATACGGTCCGATGACCTACCCTCCACGACTGTTTGCCTCAGTTGCCCGATCGTCTTACCGTTCCGTAAGGTTTCGGAATTACTTAAGCTACCCCGTGCTAACGGGCAGAGCGCGATAAGTGCTAAGTGGTGGAGGATCCTTAATGTGTCAGCATGCGACTCAAACTTAACTAGCAGCCACATTACCTGTTGTATATTTTCTAAGATTTCAATTGACAATTCCTGAATACTATTTGGGAGACACGTCATCGGGTTAGGGAGATGGGCAAAATATTCCCCAGACCGATCACTTAGATCTCGGACGACGGACCCACATTCGGCTATTGGATTGTCAGAAGCACATTCCATATTATTTGTATCAACCCCACTTTCTAATTCTAAAGCCGTAGTTTGGATTCGAAAATCAAACAAAAAATTATTTAACTGAATGACACCTGCTAATTACTCGGGGCGTGTTTCTAGGAGTTTAAGATCCTTTACTCTACTGCCCAGGTGGCCTAATTGTGCACGAATGCGCTTCATCATCCTCATGGTTGGTTGATTATTTTGGAGATAGGAGAGATTTTCTTGTAACTGAAATAATGATACCATAATAGTCTGTAAATTTTGGCTCACCTCGCCAACCGTACTGACAGAAGCGGAGAGTGGTGTTGACAATGCTGTCCGTAGCCTGGCTGACAGCTCCCCCACCTTACCGTGAGCATTTTGTTGCCTAATGCTCAGTTCATACTCGAGCTGATCCCGTTTTAGGTACTGAATATTGGGACACAGACGTTGATCCATGGTGCTACTGTGGACAAAACAGAATAATTAGACAATGTCGCA
This sequence comes from Schistocerca nitens, assembly GCF_023898315.1. NCBI lineage: Eukaryota > Metazoa > Arthropoda > Insecta > Orthoptera > Acrididae > Schistocerca > Schistocerca nitens. The sequence continues at coordinate 889,590,541 of NC_064617.1, forward strand.
AAAAAATCAAAAAAAAATTTAAAATGAAGCAGGTTGCATGAAATGAAACTCGTGACAACCCCCCCCCCCCCCCTCCACCGCTAATGGGTCGAAAACAACGCTCTGCTACCAGTGATGCGTGGTACTTATTGGAATCAAGGAAAAGGCGGAACGGAGGAACCACCAACGTAACTTTCTTTTTACACAACCTGTTTAATTAACAATATGTGAACAGCGTTTTACCTATAATCGAAATATTTGACCATCAAATTTTCTTTAACAAAGTGAACAATTTGCAGAATTCTTTTGATCTTAAACCCTAAGTTGAATAAGATTTTAATCTTTGCAAAAGAAATCTGAAGTGCTGTATGGCAAAACAGCAGACAATATGACAATGATTGCAAGACAGCCCGTTATCGGGTGAAACAGCGGTGTTTACTGCCGCGCTGGACACAGTCTGTCCTATTAAATGCCCTTCTGCAACACATGAAAGCTATATAAGCACCATTGATGACAAGAGTGATTTAATTACTCAAAACAAATGACTTAACTCTTAATCTGAAAGCTTTACGTCGAAAGGTTAAACAGATTAGCAAACAATATGACAATCATAAGGCTTACTTCAAAACAACCAATCTCTTAATTTCAATCGGCAGCCAAGGTGCGACTGGATCCGTACCTTCTGACACTATTTTTTTTAAAGAAAGCCCTGGTGTCAGTTGCCTGTTAATATTTTCAAAGTTAAACTGTCAGTTATTAAGACCGCTCTGAAGGAACGTCTTAAAACATTACTGGTGAACACTTATTACAGAACTCACTCGGCGGACCCACAAGATACAGTTAAAGTACACTAATAATGACCCGCTCTTTCAAACATAAAAACTGACAGCTTAGTAGAACAGGTTGTTCAGATTGTAACTAATGACTGGGAAATGCAATTACAGTCAGAGAACTGAACCGGTTAACACATAAATCTAACCACAAGGTCCCTCTTTTGTTTAACGGCAACCTGTGCCTTAGTACAATTGTTCCAGCTGTATTTACGACCAACAGCTGACTAATTAGAACCTTAATGATCGGGTACATACCAGAAAGGAAAGGCAATATAATAGTGGGACAAATTTTCAAATGACAGCTAGTGTCTTAGTACAATACTACTGCCTATATTTACGACCAAAGAGAGGACCGAGTAAAACTCTGAGGGTCGGGTACAAACTAAAAAATAATAAGGGGGCAGGTAGACAATGAAACAAATCACCACGAGGATTACAGAATGTTGCTCCCCTTTATCAGCAAGCAGTTCCATGGACTCTTGCTCATAGATATTGGCAATGGGGCCACAAGGTGGATAGTCGATACTATAACTGAGCCAGTGGCGCCAGACAGAACAGAATACTAATTCAAATCGCCACGGCTCAGTTATTGACAATGAGGTGTCAATGATTCCTGTGTCAATGATGTTATCCGACATGGAAACTTCAGAAACAGATTCGTTCCGGGCTTTTGGAGCTGTACAACTAGAAGACGACGGACAGAGTGTAGAGTTATTAACTATGATGGAGCAGCTCCAGATGTGTATCAACTGGAGAAGGGAAGATATTAAATAATGTAGAACAGAGGCTGCCAAGACTCAGTAAAATTTGCAGAACAGATTAAACAGTTAGGTAGACTCAGGAGATACAGAAGTAGAAAATGGTTCAAATGGCTCTGAGCACTATGGGACTTAACATCTGAGGTCATCAGTCCCCTAGAACTTAGAACCACTTAAACCTAGCTAACCTGAGGACATCACACACATCCATGCTAGAGGCATGGTTCCAAACTGAAGGGCCTAGAACCGGTCGGCCGCAACGGCCGGCTCACAGAAGTTAACAAGATCCATGTATACCACACTGTAGCATTTCAAGAGGTTAGTGAAAATCTCCAAACACAAGATGACAATAAGATCATCTCCTGGGAATGCAGAATCTGTAGTGAAACAAGTTGATAGGGGAGCAGGAGTGTAAGATCTGTGCCCTTCAGGTGTAGTTACAATGCGCAAAGGAGAAGCTAGATAGGTTGAGGAGGGTGAAGGGTGGTATAGAATGGGAACTGACAGTTGGCAAGAAGGCAGCTAGGAAGAGGATTTTTCTTTGCATACATGGAATAGATTTGACCAACTGTCAGAGTTGAGTGGAGATGAGTCTCGTGCAGCTGTAGATGTAGGGAACTTGCAGCAGTCCTCAGCAATTAGCAGGCCTAGGTTAGTTGCAAAGTCTAGCAGAAAGAAGGTTCTGCTGTTACGTAGTTCCCACGGTAGAGGTGTGGGCCAGCAGATGCAGGAAGTGTTGGGGAGTGAGTATCAGGTCACCAGCATTGTGGAGCCTAGTGTAGGGTTACTTCAGGTGACTGAAAGCATAGGGGAGTTATGTAAGAATTTTACGAAGGAGGATCAGGTAGTGATATTGGGTGGAGAATGGAACAGTCTCGATAGGGACGGGGAATATGATGTCGGTGGTGACTTGGTTAAGTTAGCTACTCAAACTGGTGGCACTAATGTGTATTTCGTGCAACTGTATCAGCGTCATTATCGACCTTACCGTGCTGCGGCTGTTAGGCGCGTTAACGCGGGGCTGGGGAGCCCGCTGATGGCAGAGGGCATGGGTCACATCTCAGTGGTGCCAGTTGGGTCTCTCAGTAGATCAGGTTTGACTAGGCATGGCCTGCACCTCAATAGGTATGGGAAGGGGAGGCTGGCTAAGCTTATAGGTGACAGTATAGTGGGTGGTGGTGGTGGTCTCACTCATGCAAAAATTCCTGTAGCAGTTGGTGTTAGAGCTGCACCTTTTTTTAGATTGAAGTCAGTTGATAGTTATACTTGCTTAAAGGAAGACCCTCTAACTAAGGGCTTACCTTCAGATGATGTAATGTTTCCAAGTAGAGAAGGAATTGGCGTATTTCATCAAAATATAAGAGGTTTAGAGATAAAGTCAATGAACTGCTAATAGATGTTGACTCTGAAATTATTGGTATATCAGAGCACCACTTAAACAATTTGATAATTCAGAGGCTTCCTTTACCAGGCTACAGATTAGCTGGCTGTTTCTCAAGGAGTTCCTTGCAGGGTGGGGGAGTGGCTCTGTACGTAAAAAACAGTATTCCATTTGAGTCCATAGACGTATCACGACTCTGCACTGAACAGATATTTTAAAGTTGTGCAGAGTTAGTTGAATTTAGTGAAGCTAAACTACTAATTGTTGTTGTTTATAGGTCCCCTAACTCCGACTTCAGAGCATTTCTTCTCAAGCTAGAGAGGGTCCTTGATTCACTTTGTAGGAAGTACCAGAACGTAGTTATATGTGGTAACTTCAATACTAATTTTGTATATGATTGTGCAAGAAAAAGGATGTTGGTAGATCTCCTAAATTCATATTATCTGATGCAAACTGTGTTTTTTCCAACTAGGGTGCAGGGAACAGTAGCACAGTCATAGACAATAATTTTATTCATTCTTCATTACTAGATGGGCATACTGTTAGTAAAAGTGTGAATGGCCTTTCAGACCATGATGCACAAATTTTAACACTAACAGGCTTTTGTGCTCAAACCAATGTCATATTTAATTACAAACTATCTAGCAAAGTTAATCCAACAGCAATAGAGAGTTCTTTAAAACTTGTCAAGGAACAAGAATGGCAGGATTTCTATAGTGCCAATAATGTAGATCATAAATACAATGCTTTCCGTAACACATTTCTCATGCTGTTTGAGAACTGTTTTCCATTAGAACATTCTAAATGGGGTATTAGCAGTAATGGACAGCCCGGGTGGCTGACTAGTGGGATCAGGATATCATGTAGAACAAAGTGGGAATTATATCAAAATGTTAGATGTAGTCACAATCAAGCTACAGTAGACCATTACAAACAGTATTGTAAGGTGCCTAAAAATGTTATTAGGAAAGCGAAGAGTATATGGTATGCAGATGGAAAAGCTAATTCACAGGATAAAATTAAAACCATATGGTCAGTTGTGAAGGAAGTGCCTGGTCAGCAGCACAAGGTTGACAATATTAAGTTAGTTCGCAGTAAAAATATTTCTGTTACTGATAAATCAGATATATGTAAAGTATTTAACAATCATTTTCTGAGCATTGCTGGTGAACTTTAAATTGAAATAGAATTTTCCATGTTTTACTGACAAATTTCTGTGTAGTTAGTGCTGCTAACCACCGCCCTTCTGCTCCACCAAGTATATTTTCTTCGTCACCGAATATGTCTAGCCAAAAAGGAATAACTGAGGACGAATCTTACCGAATTTTATTTGAAGAAATACCTTCTAGTGACAGCAATGTTGACAGTCATAGCACTGATGGAAATGACCCCACATTCACGACAAGCTGTTCAAGTTCTAGTCTTGTGTGCAGTCGTGTGGTTCTAAATTTAACCAGTGGTCTTCATGGAAAGAATCATATTATTTTCATGGACAATTACTTTACATCATATGATCTGTTCAGGGACCTAAAATCCAATGGTGTGTGTACACTTGCGGAACAATAAATCCCAGAAGGAAAAACATACCAAAACTCAAGGACGAAAAGGAACTGGAATGAGGGGAATTCGATTACAAAATAAGCAATGATGGCATAGTAATCTATAGATGGAAAATAACAGGGCAGTCAACTTGATTTCAACATGTCATTCACCATCAGATGTGTCCACAGTAACTCGAAAAATGGAAGATGGAACAACAACCAATATCACTTGTCCAATTGTATTGAAAGACTACAATTCCAGTATGAACTATGTGGATCATTTTGATCGACTAAAGTCAGACTATGCTAATGACAGAAAAAGCAAGAAATGGTGGATGAGATTGTTTTTTCACTTTTTAGAATGCAGTGTGACAAACGCGTTCATTATGCACAAATAAATCGAAATGGAGCAGTTCTCCAATAAAGACTTCCGTCGAGAGGTGTACAAAATCTTGTTGGTTCCAAACATAGTTTCAGTGGCAGCTAATTTTGCTTATGTATCCCAAAGTAGTATAGCAACCAAGATCAGATCACACAAACCATCCATATGGCGAAAGCAGTAAACATCAACCAGTTCACCCATCATCTAGAGGATGCGCAGTTTGCAGTTCAAAGAAAAATCCAGTGCAAACAGTGGATGTGTTCAGTGTGCAAAGCAGCTTTGTGTCTGAGAGCAGGCGAGAACTGTTTCAAGAGATACCACGAAAATTAAAAACTAATTATTTCAAAGTTCAACCACCAAATATCGAATTTGTATACTGTAATGGGGTGGTGGTTACCTGTAGTGCCCACTTTTAATGTTAATATTTTGTTGTTGTTTAAGTGAATTTTTACAAACTCTATGTATAAAACATGACAAGATAATGAAACAAATGTGTTACAAGTAAAAGAAATTTGAGATTTGCAAATAATTTTTCTTGCCCCACTAGGGTAAATTTTAGTGGTGTTTACCTGACCCCCAAAGAGTTAATACTCGTTAGAAAACAAATCTGCATTTGGATCGGACTTTCTCAACTCTTGTGTAAAAACGTGTGCAGTATACTGCTGCATCCATTTTCAATAAGCTGCCACTCGAATACAAAAATCTTAGCAGTAATCCACGCGCTTTCAAATCGAAACTGAAGAGTTTCATCATGGGTCACTCCTTCTATTCTGTCGAGGAGTTCCTTGAAAAATTAAGCTAATTTTTATTGTATTGCTGATACTTAAACTTATGGACTGACTTCATTAAGGTTCATGAATATTTATTTTTATCTGTTATTACGTTTATGTTGTAATTTCATGTACTGACACGTTCCATGACCTTGGAGATTTGCTCCTCAATTTGGTCATACGGAACTTGTGTAAATAAATAAACGCTAAGGAACAACTGAGGGATAAGATCGATGAAGTGAACGAAGAATGCAAGAAGGATGTAGGAGAACTGACAACACATGTACATCAGCAACCGGAAGACTGCCATAGAGTACAGATAACATCTGTGAAAACAGACATTAGCAGCTACATTGATAAGTATGACGAGAGGTGGGAACACATAATGCACTAAGGAACATTCTCGAACGTGATAATTTTGGTGGTCCAAGGGGAAGCGTAAAGTTGCATAGCTCTACTGACTCCCAAGTCTTTGAATGCTGTGAGCCCATGGGCCAAAGTTATTCTCACACTCTACTCCATCGCCAGATGCGTCTCTTCATTGGTGCATTCTGCCATGATTTAATTTTCATGGATGATAATGTTCGACCGTATCGAACTGCACAGGTGAATTATATCTTTGGAACAAGAGGATGTTTGTGCCAATGGACTGGCCTGGCCGTTCCCTGACTTAAATCCCATCGGGCACGTGTGGCATGCATTTGGGAGGCTTATTACATCACGTCCACAAACACTAACGACCATTTAGCAGTTCTCAACAGCACTGGAGGAGGAACGGAGAATCCTACACCCGGAACTCCTTAGCAAACTTACGGCCAGCATGAGAGCACGTTGTGGAGAATGCACTGCCATTCGTGGTGATCACACACCCTATTAAAAACCATGTCCCCCCTTTTGTTATATCCAGGGGTCCATCATAAATCGTGGTGACTTCAGTGTGATTATTATCTCTGAATAAGTCATTCCTGTTCGTCTCCTTGCGCAATTCTTTCAGTTACCTTCTCCACTTTACTGTCGCATTTCTTTCTGTGTATGGTCAATGTTTCGTAGAGAAGTGTTAGTTGGCAGTTACACATAAGGTGGAAGTTACTTTCTTTTTTATTTATGCCCATCGGTGTAGTTAATTTGATAATAAAGGAAGTGTGTGTTGAGAGGGGGGTTAAAAGTTGTGTAATGAAACCAAGGCTCAAATACAGTAAGCAAACACAAGCAGATTTAAGGTGGAACGGTTGTGCAGATATGAAAAGAATTATCTATGATAGACTCGCACTAGGTGCTGCATCATACTATTTTTTTAACTGTCAGCTGTCACAACAAAATTTTTCAAGTATCTTGTGATTGTTGTGCTAAACTTATTAACTTTACTTTGCATGGCTTCTTTAAATTGTATGTTAAATTCGAATGAAGATATTCAAAGCACTTCAATTTTTCTATTGTTGTGTTAACATCAGTTTCAGTCCTAGTTAGGTGTTTAACTTTAAAAGTCAGTCTTTTAGTTTTATGCATTGAATTTTGCGATTTTTATTCCTAACATGTTTTTTTTCGACTCATTAATAACTATCTGCAGTTTATTTCCTTTCCTAGAAAACAGAGCCATTTCACGAACATAAATAAATACTTTTAACACTGAGATATAATTTAGCTGTCACTTTTTTCAATAAATTGCCTTAAACAAAAGGTAATATCAGAAACTGAATGTGTTACAAAAAGAATTGTTTGTTCTTCGAGAAGCAAATATTCAGCAGAACTTCTTTGAATGGGGTGTTTATAAACTGAAGTGCAGTTTGAGAATTGTGTCAAGGAAGGTTATTCTTCTGTAGATACATCATACTCTTTTGTTCCCTCCCACCTACAGTGAAATTATTTTTTTGCTGTCTTCCATTTTTAATGCATTTCTTTTTTATTCAACATATTCTAAAATGTTTCATTCTAAAATGAAGTAGCATCCTCCCATAATTAACTTTACAATAATTCTGTCTGTATTATTTCTTATTTTTGCGGTCTTTGTGATCATCACATTTCTTCTACATTAATGTCACCTGGTCTTAGTGCTTTCTAATAAAAAAAACATTTTCCCTGCCAGCTCGTGCATAGTTTTACCACACCGTAAAATTTTACAACATTTTATCAGTAGAGTAACCCATGTACTATGTGTGGCACTTTAAGTTGGACATTTTGGTGCAAGTGATGAAACAATTTCCCCTTTATCTATGAGATCATTATCATCGAGAGACAAGCTCGACTTACTTTCTTTCTCACCTCCCCTCCCCATCTCCCTCGCCCACTTCTCCATAACCCTCTCTTCACCTTCACCTGCCCCTCCTCCACCTCTTCCTGTCCAGTGCATCACAGCATAGCAGTAAAATGAGGCAGCCAATGAGAATGTAGTGTCTATAATAAGATAAATAAATAAGCAAATAAAACAGATAAAATAAAAATCCAAGAGAGTGGACTAGCCAACTTGTAGTTTGAAATCTCTTCCCTCACCCCTCACCTTCACCTTTCCAGCCAATCACAGCCTATTATTTTATGAAGGAACATAGAAAAATTTTTATTACAACATATCGCTTAAACTGCAGTACACAGCCAGAAACGTCTTGTGTGTGTTTCGTAATTTTTTATGTATTTAGATGAATTTAATATTTTCAGTAATGAAGCTGCATGTATTTTAAGAAAGTATGTGGAAAATATGGAAATATTTAATTTGAAGGTTAATTGTGCTTGTAAAATGTGATAGGAATAGCGAACTTTCAGTTTTAGAGATGCAGGAATAACATTGATTACTTTGGTAAATCTCTTTAACAAGTGTACTTCAAGCTTTAAGTTAGTTTGACTGTAATTCCCATGCGTGTTTAGTAGGTATATGATTTGATCGTATTATTATGGAAAGTGCATTCCAAGATGTATGGTGAACTGCCTTTTTGCAAGCATAAAATGTTGTAAGTGTCTACATTGTTATTTCTCAATGCACTTTTAGTTGTAAGCTAGTTCTGCAGTAGTGCTCATGTGTGAATGTTCGGCAGCAAATTTTTACATATGTAGATGAATTTAATATAAGGACTAAGATCGAATAATGGTCGTTGACTAAACTTAAGTATTGTCAATAAACGAGTTGCGTGCATTTTAATATATAATACAGACAATTTAGTGGTGAAAATACTTCATTTGAAGGTCCACAGAGCTTGCAAAGTGTCTTACAACAAATCAAATTTTGTTGGTAGTAAGTACTGCTAAACCTACTAGTTTCTATCAGTAATGCTAACTTGCAAGCTGCAGGTATTTTTAATAATTTACACAGTCAATTTAGGTGTGGTAATATTAATTTTAAGGTCCATTGCCGTTGCAAAATGTGCTTCGTGCTCAAAGACTTCCATATTAAAAGAAATAAAACAATTTTTTGTGTAAAGTTCGAATTTTCGAGTTCTCGAATTATACTAGCATAAAACCACCACATGTTATGATGACTATTTTTATTTCACTGAAGAACATTTTACTCTTCAGTCATCAAGTCCATTATCATCTTTTCAGACGTTTCATCTCTATGACCGTCTTTGGTTGTGTATAAACACAGCAGATGTTCCCATTGAGTATTGCAGTTTCAGTGATACACTGTAATAAAAACACCTTCATCATTCCTTCCTAAAATGGTGTTTGGCTATGGTGTGTGTATGTGTGTTTGGTGTGTGTATAAGTGTGAGAGAGAAAGAGAGAGAAAGAGAGAGAGAGAGAGAGAGAGAGAGAGAGAGAGAGAGAGGGAGGATATGAGAAAGGGGGAGGGAGCTTTTACATCATGCATTTTTGTTAGATGTTGGTATTTAGTAGTTGATTATAGGAAACACACTGTGTAAACGTTTTAGACAGCCTTGGCACAGTAGTTGCAATTTATAAACGTATCAGAATACTATGGCACCTTTGTTCTGATTGAAAATATTTCAGCCATCGCCAAAAGTTCGTATTGTACTTAACCCCAACGAGAACCAAACATTTATAATAAAAATCAGTAAGTTCCAATCAGAACCGTCGACTGTATTTTTCTTGTGATAATTTGCCTTGCGCCCCCCTACTTTGGTGCTTAGTAAGGTGAAACATTAATGAAAACTTGTAAAACGTTATATAATGACAACATGCTCTATGAATCATCAAAAACATTTTCTCAGATAGAAACGGCAGCGCCCTTTATGTATTTCAGATGTGGAGATATTACTGTAAAACTTGTCAAACATAACAAAAAATAGATATGTAATATTTAGTTTAAGGGTGTACAGTTGTTTACACCAAGAGTAGGTCTCAATAACAGAATTATTTACATTCTTCCAGTAGCTGACAGTAATTCAGTCTGACAGTTTGTTTGTTTAGCAAATTATTTTAGCTAACATATATTTTCCCCAGTTGTAAGCCTGGTCAGATTAGTTTTACTGTGATCATGTTTAGGCCCAACCTGTAATATCAAGTGTCTGTTTTGAATATTATTTCTAAGTGTTTAGGAATGGAAATAGCATTGGGGTACTTCTTTTATAGTACAAAATTGTATTATAGGCATCACTTTGACGGGAGTGTGTATGTGGAAAATAAAATTGCTTTAATGAGGCATTTTTGCCGATATTTTACATTTAGAAAGACCGTTGTGATACTTGACAAGAATTTAGACGTGGATAATAATTAATTTGAGGATCATTTGTGTCTTCAATGAAGTGTACTATAATAATCGAAATTTGAACATTCGCAAGTGCAGCCATCTGTTGGTACAGACAAGCAAAAATACCATAAAGTGTTAGTTAATTTTCTTTCGCTTTTTGAAGTTTTGTGGAATAGTGTTTAAAGAAAAATTCATCCTCAGCAATTATGAATTACTAATTTGTTAATTGCATTGTATATGCAAATGTTGGCTTTATCTATTTATGGAAAGTATGTTTTATACTCGTTCTCATATTCAATAGCAAATGCTATGTAACTTCCGATGATATTTACAGATGCGGCTGGTGAGACAATCCGTGAAAAACTCTTTGTAGTCAGAAATGAAAACACAGTCTGCATTTGACGATGTGTTTTTTTATGTAGGAATATCCAAACGCAAATTTTCGATAAATAATTCAGGTCATTAGGATATTTTTGATCAAAATCAAGTGGGTGCTCTGGGGTGCATTGTTTTTTTCATTTTAATAGCTGCTAAAATACTTCACTGTAATTGGCTCTTTCATTTTAAAAGCAGCTAAAATGCTTAGAGAACAAGGAGGTGAGGGAGAAAGGATGTGGGAGGTTGCAACGTAATGATAATGATGTCATAAATGAAGTGGGCCTGGCTTTATTACAAATGTAAACAAACTGCACCAGAATGCCATAAGTAAACGAAATCTACCAGTTATTACATAGGTTATACTGTTTTTACACATTCTTGCTTTGTGGTGTTTCATTGGATTTTTTTTCTCTTTCCAACTTGTTTAATGCTTTGAGACCATTATAAACTATCATTTTCTTCCGAGCGCTATTGTGGACACCTTTAAGTAATCTCCAAGCTATTTTTATCAGTAAGATTTCAGAAATGTTTTGATAATAGGCTTACTTCTCGGAAATCATTGTATTAAATTGTAATGGAAGAAGTCTTTAGCCTTCGCTTTCCGCAGTATTTATATTTCATTCCCATTCCTTCATTTCTTGCCGTTTCTCCATTTCTGTCTTGATATTTGACCGTACTTCAGTACATTCCTCAGTAGACAAATATTCCAGTCCTGTCGTTAATCTGTTGCAGTATGAGACCCTCATACTTTTTCCTTATACTAAATAAACTTGAAACACCATTCTGCACTTCCCTCTGTTATCTTCTATTCCGTATTCTCACGTTTAGCGTATACATCCATACTAAAATATAATGCTCGAAAACTGTATCACAGCTTCTACATAAACTTGGCATTGCATGGCCTTATATTCGCTCCTTCACAATAAAATAATCTATAACTCTGTGGCAACCTTGAGCTTATTTCTTAAAAAACATTTCGGTTATTGCATGTAATATGAGATTCACCCAAATATACCCACTACATTGCATGTAACGTTATGTCTTACTCTTGCATTTAGATTGCCTAACTAAATTACTTGATTTTGATTGCAAATGTTGAATACATTTTAGACGAATTTCATTAAAGGCTTTGAATTCGTAATATTTATCTACTTCTGGACTGCACACAACAATCAGAGCTAAATTCTGCCTTTCTGATTTGGTTGTTGCTATTAAAATTGTATCATTGGCATGCTCACTGTCCTTAACATTCTGTACCCAACTGCTACATATGAAGCGTACTACATCTTTACTTACTCTTAAATTTAGTCCACCAATATTTTACAGCATTATGTAGATCCCAATAGACACACTAAGGGAAAAAAACGGAGCACCACGAAGGAATTATCCAAAAAGGACGGAAATCATTGTTGGACATTATATATACGTGCAGAGAAAAAAATATTACAATTTCTGAAAAATTGGATGATTTTTTCAAGAGGAAGAGCTTCACAAATTGAATAAGTCAATGGGCATAGGTCCTCATCTGGCCGTTATGCAAGCAATTATTCGGCTTGGCACTGAATGACAGAATTTTTGTATGTCTTCTTAAGGGATATCTTGCCAAATTCTGTCCAACTGGAGTGTTATTAGATCGACAAAATCCCGAGATGGTTGGAGGGCACTGACCATAACGCTCTAAACATTTTCAATTGGGGAGAGATCCGGGGATCTTGCTGGACAAGGTAGGGTTTGGCAAGCGCAAAGACAAGCAGTAGAAATTCTCGCCGTGTGCCGGTGGGCATTATGTTTCTGCAATGTAAGCCCAGGATAACCTGTCATGAAGGGCAACGAAACGGTGCGCAGGGTATCGTCGACGTACCGCTATGCTGTGAGGATACAGCGGGTGACAACTGAAGGGATCCAGCTATGAAAACAAATGGCACCCCAGATCATCACTCCCGGTTGTCGTGTCATACGGCAGGCGACACTCATGTTGGTATCCCACCGCTGTCTCATGTATCTACTGGTCATCGGGTCTCTGATCGAAGCGTCACTGATCACTGAAGGTAATTATATTCCAGTCAATGGAATTCTAGACAAGCTATCATCGACTTACATTTCAGGAATATTAAGCCGGCCCGCACAGCGCGAAGGTTTCTACCGCTTGTCCTCGTGCCTGCCAAATCCTAGTTTGGCCAGCAAGGTCGCCGATCTCTCCCTAACTGAGACAGTTTGGAGCATTTCGGGGCAGAGTTCTCCAACTAGATCGGGATTTTGACTATCTGACGACCCAGATGGACAGAATTTGGCACAATAACCCTCAGGAGGACGTCCAACAACTCTGTCAATCAATGCCAAGACGAAAAACTGCTTGCATAAGGGCCAGAGGTGGACCAACGCGTTATGGACTTGAGCAATTTGTGAAGCTCTTTCTATTGAATTAATCTTTCAGTTTTTCACAAATTCTAATCATTTGTTTGTGTGTACATGTATATCACATCTACGGTTTTTTGTCCCATTGCGATAATTCCTTTGTTTTTATGTTTCTCGCTTGTATTTACTAATGTATTGTTTGTGAGATGTATACGAAATATGTTTTCTCTTGCATCAAAACAGCTGAAATATTCTCTTTTTTAAAAGTAAAAATTCTTACGTTCCATGTTGCTAACACAGTTCTGCGTGGTACTAATTTTCACTTGTTTCTTGTCTGTATAAGGTTGCTATTGTGGATACTCCCTGTTTTCCGAGGTAAAACTTGGATCTGAAATCAGTGGCGATTTTAGGAGAACTAGGCACTAACCATCTGCTCATTCCCCAAGCTGAAGGCCTAGCATGTTTTATCAGGCCTCTGTCATAGTCTTTGTAACAAAATCATGCATCACAAGACAACGATTTTGGATCTTTCCATTGCAGTTGATATTCCGGCAGTAAGACCGCTGTCAGATTCTCATATGTTGAGGTATCGGGAGGAAAAGAACTTCAGTTCGTACGAAGGACAAATAAATGATGCTTAAGAAGAATTTTTATAACATGGTTCATCCCAGATCTAGATGGTGCGGCAAACCAAGTGCTCTGGTCGGTGGGCTTCTAGATATCTGACGTAAGACGCAAATATATAATATAATGTATTCTTTAGCGTAACAGATCAAAAGCTCCCTGAGACTGTTCGCAGACGGAAGATTGGAACGCCAGAAGACTCTAACGAAATGGAGGGAGATCTACTGTGGATTGACGACTGGTGAGAGCACTGGCAGTTGACCCTGAACGTAAATAAGTACAATGTATCCACATAAGTGCTGCCGATAATTTACTGAAACCAGTAGTATCACACAATAAAACCTTGAGAGTCTGTCGGAGAATCTTAAGGAAATGTAATTCACCCTCGTAAAAGAGGATTAAAATCAATTTTTCGACCGGTTCTCAAGAACTGCTCGTCAGTCGGGCTGATTTACTTGATAGTTTTAATGCAGGATCTAGAGCAAATGCATGGAAGCGAGACGCCTTGAGTCAGTGGTTCATTCGCATTTCACTAAATGACCACTACGAAAAAAATCAAAGAATCAGAGGTCATGCGAAGGCATATCCACAATCGTTCTTCCCGAGCAGCAATTATGAATAGAATAGGGAAGCACGGCACCATAAGTACCATCCGACACACACCGGAACGGAAGGTGTATTACCAGGTATGGATGAGAGTGTAAATATAGATTCTCACTCGTTGACTTGTTTCCAGCGGATGCAGTACAGTCAACGTTTTCTCGAGAAATCTAGAGCATTGCCCTCTCTAACTACGAAACACAACAGTAAGTAAGGGAGGAAGAAAATATATCGAAGTATTCATAACCGAAAAAGGTAAGTTATGTTAAGAATTTCTTTACTACTCCTACAAGCTTTTCCCGAAGACTGATAGATGGCCAGTGCACCAACGAGAAGCCTCCAGTGCTTGAAGAAAACGGTCTAAGGCACTTTTCTGTGATCAGTGACGGACGATCTAAGTGAAGACCGTGGAAGATGAAGTTAAGGCTCTGTGACGAATGAAGCGAACATGCTGACGTGAGCTCTCTTCTCGAAGCGCGCTTCCAGCGTTCCCTCGATAACATCTGTTCCATAAAACTGTTTAAGCGTTCACCATCTTCTCTTCTTTCTCTGCGACATTTCTTGATATTAACTGATGAAAAGCATTCTCCAAGGACCCTTGCGTTTCGCAAACAATTATTTCTACGAAAAGATAGTAGTTGAAGTAGCAAGACATGAGCTGTCTTAGGGTTGAAGGAAAAACGATTAATCGTAATCCAGTAAGAGTCATAACTTTATTTTCTGAATTTCATGCTGCTGCTGCTGCTGTGTGCAGGAGACACGGCCCTCCCCTGCCACTCAGAGGCGCTCCCATCTCCTCTCTCTGAGCCAGCGGGCTGCCTCTTTACGGGCCGTCTCTCCACGGGCGATGACGTCACGGCGCCTCTGTGCAACTCCGTGTAGTGACTTGTCCTCCAAAGCGTCAGCTACGCGCTCCACCTGATAAGGGCAGCAAGCAGAAATTAAAAGCTTAGCTGGTAACATTACTAGCAAGGGTGAAGGAGAAGGAGAATATTACATAGGCGGACAAAAACCACAGTAGCAGAGAGTGCTGCATCTAGAGTTCGGTATACTAGGTAATCTGATGTTTCCTTGTCACTGTTTCAGTCTATTTAATGATTTTAGAATCACGTGAAGGAATATCCTCTAAAGACTGTCATAAGCAGTTTCTGACATTTTCTATTGTTTTCCATATTATGAGACGTGAGGTTGTGTTTTGTGTAGTGTTTATAAAAATTATGTGTTCCACATATTTATGTAACTTACAATATATTAAAGCTATTTGACGTTTACAGTCAATTCTTCAGATACAGAGTTTTATAGTGAGTAAAATTCTGGATGTTTCTAGAACTCGTTAAATAATATGTGGACGGTTAAGCCATACATCAGAGTACAGCCATCTTATACCTTGAAACAGAAGGTCTTTTATCATGGAACACATCGTATTTGCAAATGACCTCAGTTTCTTTAATGTTTAACAATTTTCACTGTGTTCAAAATGGAAATTTGTGTTAGGTGTCCACAGCTTCTCTTACAAAATATTTTTAAATTTTAACTGGTTATTGATAATACTACTTAATTTGATATTATTTACCGATTATTAGTGTGTACTAGAGTAATAATGTAACACACCGATGTCGACTTATACTAGTGACAAAATGTTTTCGGTTACAACACTTTTAAATTTAAATAGAATATTTGCTCCTATGTATATGACCCTGTTGTACCGCATAACATGTTTTCACATTTGGAGCAAGTTAATTTTCTTGAGTAAGTTTTGTGTTTACAGAAAAAGACTGCAGCACACATAAAATAAATTTTATCATTTCATGATGAAATAATAAAACATATTAAACTTTTATTACGGGGCTAGTTAGGGCAGAAAGTGTGAGAAGGTTCAGTACTTTCCCCAACGTATTAGAAAATGTTAAAGGTTGTTGAATCTGAAGTGGTAACTCATGGAGAGACGTAAGTACAGCAGACAACCAATACTTGTGACAAGAAAGACATCATAGAGTATAAGTGCATACACCCTGATGACCGTATGAATACCTCTCTCTCCAGCCCACCGTTCTCTACCTCTGTTAATGAGTGTGTGTGTGTGTGTTTTGTCATTTTCTTTCAACATTATGAGATATTTGGTCTCTATCACAATATGAACGACACGACAAGGCCCCAGGCAGCAAGCAGCAGCCAACAGTGCCACTCACCTGATCCAGCAGCTCCTGTTCGTACATGTTCAGTGTGGCTCGCATCACCAGCTCTCTGACCGCTGCCTTTTCGCCTGGCCTGTGAACAAGGCAGAAGAAGTGTCAATCTATCTGCTGTATCAAGTGTGTTCAGATTCCAGCTCAAGCAGCAAGCTCACATCTCAAGACGACTGCAGCACTTCATGCGATTGTCAGTAGTGCGGACCGAAATCATACACGTTGTTTGTAAATACTTATAACAAATATTGTGAGAAGATTCTTACGATCAAACTAAGACAAAATGTTCATATATACTTTTGTCCTAGGAGAGGTTTTAGCCAGGTATTGGTGTCGCACAAAATATTCATTACACAACGTTCATTTACACTGAAGAGGCAAAGAAACTGGTACAACTGCCTGATATCGTGTAGGACCCCGCGAGTACGCAGAAGAGCCGCAAAACGACGTGACATAGACTCGACTAATGTCTAAATAGTGCTGGGCGGAACTGACACCATGAATCGTGTAGGGCTGTCCATAAATCTGTAAGAGTACGAGGGAGTGGAGATTTCTTCTGAACAGCACGTTGCGAAGCATCCCAGATGTGCTCAATAACGTTCGTGTCTGAGGAGTTTGGTGACCAGCGGAAGTGTTTAAACTCAGAAGAGGGTTCCTGGAACCACGCTATAGCACTTCTGGACGTGTGGAGTGTCGCGTTGTGCTGCTGTAGTTGCCCGAGTACGTGGAAGGCACAATGTATATGTATAGACTCAGGTGATCAGACAGGATTCTTACGTACATGTCACCTGTCAGAGTCGTCTCTAGACGTATCAGGGGTCCCATGTAACTCCAACTGCACCCTCCTCACACCATTACAGAGTCTTCACCAGCTCGAAAAGTCCACTGATGACATGCAGGGTCCACGGATTCATGAGGTTGTCTCCATACCCATACCCGACCATCTGCTCGATACTATTTGAAACGAGACACGTCCGATCAGGCAACATGTTTCCAGTCATCAACAGTCCAAAGTCGGTGCTGAAGGGCCCAGGCGAGGCGTACAGATTTGTGTCGTGCACTCATCAAGGGTACACGTGTGGACCGTCCGCTCCGAAAGCCCATATCGATGATGTTTCGTTGAATGGTTCGCACGCTCGTATTTGTTGATGGCCCAGCACAGAAATCTGCAGCAGTTTGCAGAAAGATTGCGCTTCCGTTACGTTGAACGATTCTCTTCAGTCGTCGTTGGTCCAGTTCCTGCAGGATCTTTTTCCTGCCGCAGCGATGTCGGAGATTTGATGTTTTACTGGATTCCTGATATTCACGGGACACTCGTGAAATGGTCGTACAGGAAAATCCCGACTTCATCGGTACCTCTGAGATGCTGTGTCCCATCGCTCGTGCGCCTACTGTAACACCACGTTCAAACTCACTTAAATCTTGATAACGTGCCATTGTAGCAGCAGTAACCGATCTAAAAACTGCGCCACTCACTTGTCTTATGAAGGCGTTGCCGACCGCAGCGCCATATTCTGTCTGTTTACATATCTCTTTGTTTGAATACGCATGCCTATACCAGTTTCTTTGGCCCTTCAGTGTGTTATATTGGCGGTTGTATAATCTTACATTCAGTGCAAAGCAAACATGTCCCCGTATGTTATGAGTCACGTCTAAAATATAATTCGGTGTAGAGGGAAGATAATGCCGTTCCCTTATTTATTAACTGGATTTGTACAAATAGGCCTCGTTTAAAGTTTGAAGGATCACAGCTCTTCCAGTTTAGTGCTGTCAAAACTATCCTACCGTTAGATGTAGTGTATCAATAAAAACAAACACTCGGTCGACGGACCTTGCGGAGGTGGGTGGTTTGAGTCCCCTCCTGATACGGATAGCCGTGCAGCAAGTGTAATCACAGTGAAAGGGTGTCTGCAGACAAACATGTGGTTAATGAAGAGCGGCAGTAGCGTTTCAATAGTTGCAGGGGCAAAAGTCTGAATGATTGACGCATCTGATCTTGTAGCATCAGCCAAGATACCCTTGCTCTGTCGGTGCTACGAACGGCTGAAAGCAAGGGATGCCGGTCTACTGTATTTAGATAATGATGTCATCCTCCCCGGTAAAATATTCTAAAGACAGAATAGTCCCCGACTCGGATCTCCGGACGCTCACTGTTCAGGGGGTGTTGTTATTAGAAAAGACAAAGCGGGCATTTTATGGGTCAGAGAGTGGAATATTATATCCCGAAATCGGGCAGGTAGGTTTGAAAATTTAAAAAGGAAATGCATAGGTTGAAGTTAGATGTAGCGGGAAATAGTAAAGTTCTGTGGCAGGAGGAACAGGACTCATTGTCAGGTGAGTACAGCTTTATGAAAGCAAAGTCATGTAGGATTAATGCAGGAGTGGGTCTAATAATGAACAAGAAAATAGGAATGCGGATAACCTATTATGAACAGTTTAGAGAACGCATTATCGTGGTCAAGATAGACACGTAGCCAACACCCAACATAGCTACCATGAATATTTTTTTGTCTGTGATATCTTTTCGTCCAGTTAACATGTACCACTTCACGAAGTTTTTCGTGGAAAGTATATACAGGATATGGAGTGTATACAGGATATAGAATTAATTGAAATGGCGCAACTGTAGTTTTGTGCCTTCAGTTTGGTTCACCGATGTGACCACATAGGGTTCTGGAACATATAGACATACACTGTGCTCGAACATTATGAATTATGTCGAAGAAAACGATTTATTGACAAATAGTCGACACTGATTCAGAAAACATCGTTCTTGTGAAACACAACCAGCTCTTTATTCTCAGGAAGTAGAAAGTGCAATCCAAGAGGGGACGTCAAATTTATTCCATATTTTCAGATTCCTCACAAGCGACTTCTAATCAAGTTGCGTGCATATTGAGTATCGTCTCAGTTGTGTGACTGGATTCGTGGTTTCCTGTCAGAAAGGTCACAGTTCGAAATTACTGACGGGAAGTCATCGAGTAAAACAGAAGTAATATCTGGCGTTTCTCGAGGAAGTGTTATGCGCACACTGCAGTCCCTGATCCACATAAATGATTTAGGAGACAACGAGAGAAGCATTTTTAGATTGCTTGCAGATGATGCTGTCATTTACCGTCTTGTAAGGTCATCTGATGACGCAAATCAACTGCAAAATGATTTAGGCAAGATATCTGTATGGTCCAAAAAGTGACAACTGACTAAAAATAATGAAAAGTGTGAAGTCATCCACATGAGTACTAAAATGAATCCGCTAAATTTGGATTACTCGATAAATCACACATATGTAAAGGCTGTATATTCCACTAAATACTTTGGGATTGCAATTACGAATAACTAAAATTTTAACGACCAGATAGATAATGTTGTTGAGAAAGCAAAGCCCAGACAGCGATTTATTGGCACAACACTTAGAAAATGTAACAGGTCTACTAAAGAGACTACGCTTGTCCGTCTTCTTTGGAATATTGCTGTAGAATATGGGGTCCGCGTCAGATAGCACATCGAAAAAGGTCAAAGAAGTGCAGGTCGTTTTGTTTTATCGTGAAATAGTTGAGTGAATGCGACGGATATGATACACGAATAGGGGTGACAGTCAATAAAATAAAGGCGTTTTTCGTTTCAGCAGGATATTCTCATGAAATTTCAACCATCAACTTTCTCCTCAGAATATGAAAATATCTGAAATTATTTTTGGCTCCCACCTACACAGGGAGAAATGATCACCGTAACAAAATAAGAGAAATCAGAGCTCGCATGGAAAAATTTAAGTGTTCGTTTTCCCTGCTCTGTTCGAGAGTAGAACGGTAGAAAAGTGGCTTGAAGATGGTTCGATAAACCCTCTGCCAGGCATTTAACTGTGAACTGCAGAGTAATTATATAGATCTAGAGATGTAGATGTATTTCTAACTTCAAGCAAATACCAAATGTCGTCGTCACACAAACAAGCGTGTATAACACTATGGAAAATTCACGGCAGTAACATTTCTTTTCAAATAGAAGTAATAGCTTTCTTGACAGCTTGGTTACATGTGTGGCAGATGGGCACTATAAAAAGAACTTCAAAGAAACAGTGATCCTAGCGGAGAGCATAAGCAAGGACCATACAGAGCCTCGCACATCACCAACTTTACTCTGTATACACATAAACTGGTACTCTTACACATTTTCTAGGTTTTCATATTATTTGACCACGACGTGTTCTTCCAAAACCAAACAACATATTTGCCAAACATATGAACGAACGATGACGCTCTACTGTTTACTTATCTAGGTGATCCTCAGTTTTTGAGATTTTGTAAACATACACTATGGTCCCCGAAGAGGAAAGCAGTGGTACTCACCAAGTGAAGAGATGCGCGCTGTGGCTGAGAAACTGGAGGGCCGTGGGTATGCCCTGCTTCTGCTGGAGAAGTCCCTCCAGCAGGCGCAGCAGGTGTTCTCTCCGGAAGCCACCCTGGGCTCCAGCCGCAGTCAACTCCAGCATCCTGCACACGGTAATCTCTCATCTATTCTGTAGACTGAGCAGGCGACCCTTACAACTCAACCTTTTATACCACTGAGTTTATTCACTAAAACAAAGGTTTTAAATGCCCCTCTCCACGTGTTGCTTAATGAACTGAGATTACCATCACATAAGAGAATCTCGAACCATTCAGGACTGCTTAAAAAAAAACAGGTGGCTCAACACCGTAACTGCGCATTTATCTCACACACGATGGTTACGATGGATGAGTATCATGGGGGATGAGGGAGTCAAGGAGGTACGCATAAAATTCAGCTATACAATGCGGGTTCTCTGTTTCAAAACATAAGGCTGCCGTCTAGTAATGGATGATGTAATTGTAATATTACATACGGCGTGTATCGTAATTTATTCTGAAGACCAACATAGCTGAAATTATACGATAATATAAGCAAAATCGCTCTAGTAAACTTGAGTTCGCAAATGGGCCGCTTGTGAAGTAATTTCGAATGTGTGTTTTGGAGAGGCCGCTGAATTCTGTACAAACTATCGTCCTACATAGTATAAATGTATTTCGAACGCACACTTTTCGAATAAATCCCATTTAATTCGACTCAAACCGGAAGCAGGGGAGGGGGGGGGGGAGTTAAGGGGGTGGAGAGGCTGGAGAAGATATTTTATATTTAATGGTTTTGTATTTAATAGTTAGGCTGCTGTTAGAAACTGAGATGATAATGTTGTAAACGTCATTCTTCTCAGTTAGGATAGACTCACGTTGTTTCCTTTGGTGTTAGTGTATTTGGAATATTTCGAATGAGTCTAAGCCTTTTTCCTTTTGTTTGGATATGTAGAAAACTGATGCTCATGTTATTAACATGGTGTTTTTTTCAAGCAGGTGGGTGGGTGCTGCTGATCTGTGGCGTTATTTCTTTTTGAGCGCGACCATGTTACCTTCAATCTGATGTCAAATGACCCACCTGTCTGACCTATGCAGAAACAGCTGCAGACGAAACATTCAAGACTTTCGTGAATTCGTCATATGTATGGGTGCGAAGCGTGGATGATAAGCAGTACAGACAAAAAGAACCGACTCTTTTAAAATTTGATGCTACAGAACAATAGTGGCTAGATCAGATAACCAATGAAGGAGTACTGAATCGAATGGTAAAGATGCATCTTGAGATACTATGAGTAGCTTATTCCATAGTGAAGTGGAGGGAACTTTGGGCCTGTATAGGAGACATGTTTGTGGAGCGGGATAATGGCGTGAATTCACTAACGAAGTTCGAATGGATGTAGTTTTCAGGAGCCATGTGATGCTTACGATATAAGATTGTGGAAAGCTGCATCAAATCATATTTAGATCTGAAGGCCACAAACCAACATGCACTATCAAGGATACTTTCTGTATGAAATTTCAAAGGCACGGTATCTGAGTAAAAGATATGACGTAGAAGAAATACAACAAGAAACATATTTATTGTAATAAATATTCAGAGGTACAAGCAGTTAAATCTACACCCCAGCGCTACTCGAAAGCTTCTGAATAAGCGATAAAGATAATTCGCAAAACATGTTGTCTGGAGTTATGTTACATTTCAGTGTCACCTAACACCCCTGCGTACTGATCATCGTGTTATCCTCTGCCAATGGCGTTATTCCGATTGGAATACGGAGAGGCATGACGTCAGCACACCGTTCTCTCCACCGTTGTCAGTTTTCCAGACTTCGCAGCTGCTGCTTATATTCAAGTAGCTCCTCATCTGGCATCACGAGGGTGATTACACCCCATTAAAGTATCCCCCCCCCCCCCCCCAAGGAAAAACTCTTTGACGGTAGCAAGAACCCATCTCCTGCGAACAGCAACCAGACACGCTGACCCCTTAATCCCGGAGGCGGGCATGTTACATTTTAATGAACAAGCAAAAATTATAACGGAAACGACGCCCTCGCATTAAAGAAACGCATGTACATGTCATCCACACGAAATACTCATCCAATGATATGTAGAGTGTGCTAGACCAGATGAGTTACCTTGGTATCAAACTGCGGAAAAAAGGCGTGTGAATATTACCAAAAGGTGCACTGCCCTTTTCTACCTTGTGTACGAGATACTACCGCGATCCGTATATGTGCATATCACAATCCCATGACTTTTCTGCCGGCCACTGTGACCGAGCGGTTCTAGCCGCTTCAATCTGGAACCGCGCTGTTGCTACAGTCGCAGCCTCGGGCATGGATGTGTGTGATGTCCTTAGGTTAGTTAGGTTTAAGTAGTTCTAAGTTCTAGGGGACTGATGACCACAGCAGTTAAGTCCCATAGTGCTTGGAGCCATCTGAACCATGACTTTTGTCACCTTATTGTATACACAGATATAACAAGAGTGTTTTCAGTTTATGCTTCAGACGTCCAGAAGGAACACTAGAAACAAACTCAAAATTGTAACAAACCAGAAGATATCCAATCTACAGAGAAACTTCGTAAAAAACGGTAAAAACTGGCTTCAAGTTTCATGTAACGCGATGCACTACATGGAAGCGACGAGATCAAAATGCGACAATCATTACTCACCAAATTCAGGAAGATCTCCCAAGTCGACAAATTCAGATTTCTGTGAGAAATTACTGAACCAGCAAGGCTAAATAGGGATAGTAACAAAGATAGAACTGCAGAACTAGCAAGAACATACGAGCTCACGTGAAAAAGATGCAGAAAATAATCTGTATGGCAAAAGGGAAAGTTACATTGTAACACAGTCGTTAAACATCAATCGCTTTGCGTTTCTGAAATCATGATAGTGACAGCCCAAATAAGTCATTGTAAAATAAGAAACGGGAATTTCAAGAAAAAGCAGAGGTGCGAAATGCGGCAATGGTTGGGTTGAAGAATAAATCACAGAAGATAGTCCAGAAAACTGTCACAGATACCAACAGGCAACAGCAGTTACAGTTTAATGGCCACCTGTGTAGATAGGACAACAGGCTCCCAAAGCGGTTGCTGAAATTAAATGATCGATGAAAAACCACAAGTACTGATTAGGAGTTAACGAGAACCAAAAGGGATACAGCAAGTGTTCCCAAGTATATGCATTACAATGGCTTGTAATAATGACAATATGTCATACGACGTCTAAAACCTCTTGTAAAGATCACAGTTAACAGTTGGGCATTCTGCCACTGGTAACAGATTCACAGTACATTTACTACCTTATGGTATTATGGTATCTATTGCCACAAACGAGACATAATTCAAAAACGACAGTAACATCAATGTATACTATATCAGAGGGAGATATACAGGACACTACGCCACTCAGCCTTAGTGTGACACGAAAAGGAATAAAGTATTCGCCAATAAAAATCTCTGACCACTTGCTCAGTGACGTGAAGAATCTACTAACTAGTAGACATGACATGCATTACCACTTACTGCCCGCATCTCGTGGTCGTGCGGTAGCGTTCTCGCTTCCCACGCCCGGGTTCCCGGGTTCGATTCCCGGCGGGGTCAGGGATTTTCTCTGCCTCGTGATGGCTGGGTGTTGTGTGCTGTCCTTAGGTTAGTTAGGTTTAAGTAGTTCTAAGTTCTAGGGGACTTATGACCACAGCAGTTGAGTCCCATAGTGCTCAGAGCCCACCACTTACTCTGCCCGCCCTGCCAGCCGCGCGGTCTAACACGCTTCTTACCGAGCGTGAGGGCGTGCCGGTCCCCGGCACGAATCCGCCCGGCGGATTAGTGTCGAGGTCCGGTGTGCCGGCCAGCCTGTGGATGGTTTTTAAGACTGTTTCCCATCTGCTCAGGCGAATGCGGGCTGGTTCTCCTTATTCCACCTCAGTTACACTACGTCGGCGATTTCTGCGCAAACAGTGTCTCCACGTATGCGTACACCATAATTACCCTTTACCGCGCGAACATTTGGGGTACACTCGTCTGGTATGAGACGTTCCCGGACAGGGACAGGGGGGGGGGGGGGGGGGGGACTGGAGGCCGAACCGCACAATAACCCGGGGTCGGTGTGGGGCGAGTGGACTGCTGTGGCCTGTTGTGAGGTTGTGAACCACTGAGGGGTACGGCGGGACGAAGCATCTCCGTCGTTTCTAGGTCCCCGGCTCAAGACACAATATACACACACACACACACCACTTTTTCTAATTTCTAAACATATAATACCATATGTTTGCGTGAGAGAGACAGACACAAAGGGGAGAGAGAGACATCCACACAGATTGCATATTGAGCCGTGTCATGGGGCACATTTGGCTTGCCTGTGGACAGAAACTCTACGGGGGCAGTTCAATAAGTAATGCAACACATTTTTTTTCTGAAACAGGCATTGTTTTATTCAGCATTGAAATACACCAGGTTATTCCCCAATCTTTTAGCTACACAACACTATTTTTCAACGTAATCTCCATTCAATGCTACGGCCTTACGCCACCTTGAAATGAGGGCCTGTATGCCTGCACGGTACCATTCCACTGGTCGATGTCGGAGCCAACGTCGTACTGCATCAATAACTTCTTCATCATCCGCGTAGTGCGTCCCACGGATTGCGTCCTTCATTGGGCCAAACATATGGAAATCCGACGGTGCGAGATCGGGGCTGTAGGGTGCATGAGGAAGAACAGTCCACTGAAGTTTTGTGAGCTCCTCTCGGGTGCGAAGACTTGCGTGAGGTCTTGCGTTGTCATGAAGAAGGAGAAGTTCGTTCTGATTTTTGTGCCTACGAACACGCTGAAGTCGTTTCTTCAATTTCTGAAGAGTAGCACAATACACTTCAGAGTTGATCGTTTGACCATGTGGAAGGACATCGAACAGAATAACCCCCTCAGCGTCCCAGAAGAGTGTAACCATGACTTTACCGGCTGAGGGTATGGCTTTAAACTTTTTCTTGGTAGGGGAGTGGGTGTGGCGCCACTCCATTGATTGCCGTTTTGTTTCAGGTTCGAAGTGATGAACCCATGTTTCATCGCCTGTAACAATCTTTGACAAGAAATTGTCACCCTCAGCCACATGACGAGCAAGCAATTCCGCACAGATGGTTCTCCTTTGCTCTTTATGGTGTTCGTTTAGACAACGAGGGACCCAGCGGGAACAAACCTTTCAATATCCTAACTGGTGAACAATTGTGACAGCACTACCAACAGAGATGTCAAGTTGAGCACTGAGTTGTTTGATGGTGATCGGTCGATCATCTCGAACGAGTGTGTTCGCACGCTCCGCCATTGCAGGAGTCACAGCTGTGCACGGCCGGCCCGCACGCGGGAGATCAGACAGTCTTGCTTGACCTTGCGGCGATGATGACACACGCTTTGCCCAGCGACTCACCGTGCTTTTGTCCACTGCCAGATCACCGTAGACATTCTGCAAGCGCCTACGAATATCTGAGATGCCCTGGTTTTCCGCCAAAAGAAACTCGATCACTGCCCGTTGTTTGCAACGCACATCCGTTACAGACGCCATTTTAACAGCTCCGTACAGCGCTGCCACCTGTCGGAAGTCAATGAAACTATACGAGACGAAGCGGGAATGTTTGAAAATATTCCACAAGAAATTTCCGGTTTTTACAAACCAAAATTGGCCGAGAAAAAAAATGTGTTGCATTACTTATTGAACTGCCCTCGTAGTTTCGCGGCACGTCGTACCGGCGCCGCGAGAGGGCGATCGGCATGCGCACGCGATTTCTGCAACGATCAGTGTGGCTGAGGTGGAGCAGTGACGGGCGACTGGAATTCAGTTGGTGCACGGCCAAGAACGGGGTACCTTTTCCAATTTGGGGCTCCAACGTCCTGGGTACCAGACATCGGTAACAGCCGACGCGTGACATTCCTAGTATGTGAACATGAAGAACTCGATGGTGTATTTAGTGTCTTTTGCTGAATTCTGGATCAGTACAATTCTCTTAATCACGCCTGATCGAGAAATAGTTCAGCTGATGGCCTCTCTGCTACCATTAACTTGATTTTCAATATAAAATCCTGGACTTTCCACTTAACGACATCCCATCCAGACATCTGCAAGGCATTAAGAATTGGCCGTCACAGAACTGCTCTCATTAATAAACGGTCACAATGACCAGACCACATAGTACTAGGGACAGAAAGTTGGCTGAAACCAGAGGTAAACAGTAATGAAATTCTAAACTCAGATTGGAATGAATACCGCAGAGACAGGCTTGACAGTGAAGGGGGAGGCGTGTTTATAGCGATAAAAAGTGAAATAGTATCGAAGGAAATTGACGGAGATCCGAAATGTGAAATAATTTGGGTGAAGGTCACGGTTAAAGCAGGCTCAAACATGGTAATTGGATGTCTCTATAGACCCCTGGCTCAGCAGCTGTTGTGGCAGAGCACCTAAAGGAAAATTTGGAAAGTATTTCGAGTAGATTTCCCGACCATGTTATACACTCCTGGAAATTGAAATAAGAACACCGTGAATTCATTGTCCCAGGAAGGGGAAACTTTATTGACACATTCCTGGGGTCAGATACATCACATGATCACACTGACAGAACCACAGGCACATAGACACAGGCAACAGAGCATGCACAATGTCGGCACTAGTACAGTGTATATCCACCTTTCGCAGCAATGCAGGCTGCTATTCTCCCATGGAGACGATCGTAGAGATGCTGGATGTAGTCCTGTGGAACGGCTTGCCATGCCATTTCCACCTGGCGCCTCAGTTGGACCAGCGTTCGTGCTGGACGTGCAGACCGCGTGAGACGACGCTTCATCCAGTCCCAAACATGCTCAATGGGGGACAGATCCGGAGATCTTGCTGGCCAGGGTAGTTGACTTACACCTTCTAGAGCACGTTGGGTGGCACGGGATACATGCGGACGTGCATTGTCCTGTTGGAACAGCAAGTTCCCTTGCCGGTCTAGTAATGGTAGAACGATGGGTTCGATGACGGTTTGGATGTACCGTGCACTATTCAGTGTCCCCTCGACGATCACCAGTGGTGTACGGCCAGTGTAGGAGATCGCTCCCCACACCATGATGCCGGGTGTTGGCCCTGTGTGCCTCGGTCGTATGCAGTCCTGATTGTGGCGCTCACCTGCACGGCGCCAAACACGCATACGACCATCATTGGCACCAAGGCAGAAGCGACTCTCATCGCTGAAGACGACACGTCTCCATTCGTCCCTCCATTCACGCCTGTCGCGACACCACTGGAGGCGGGCTGCACGATGTTGGGGCGTGAGCGGAAGACGGCCTAACGGTGTGCGGGACCGTAGCCCAGCTTCATGGAGACGGTTGCGAATGGTCCTCGCCGATACCCCAGGAGCAACAGTGTCCCTAATTTGCTGGGAAGTGGCGGTGCGGTCCCCTACGGCACTGCGTAGGATCCTACGGTCTTGGCGTGCATCCGTGCGTCGCTGCGGTCCGGTCCCAGGTCGACGGGCACGTGCACCTTCCGCCGACCACTGGCGACAACATCGATGTACTGTGGAGACCTCACGCCCCACGTGTTGAGCAATTCGGCGGTACGTCTACCCGGCCTCCTGCATGCCCACTATACGCCCTCGCTCAAAGTCCGTCAACTGCACATACGGTTCACGTCCACGCTGTCGCGGCATGCTACCAGTGTTAAAGACTGCGATGGAGCTCCGTATGCCACGGCAAACTGGCTGACACTGACGGCGGCGGTGCACAAATGCTGCGCAGCTAGCGCCATTCGACGGCCAACACCGCGGGTCCTGGTGTGTCCGCTGTGCCGTGCGTGTGATCATTGCTTGTACAGCCCTCTCGCAGTGTCCGGAGCAAGTATGGTGGGTCTGACACACCGGTGTCAATGTGTTCTTTTTTCCATTTCCAGGAGTGTAGTTCTGGGAGGAGATTTTAATTTACCGGATGTAGACTGGGAGACTCAAACGTTTATAACGGGTGGCAGGGACAAACAATCCAGTGAAATTTTTTTAAGTGCGTTATCTGAAAAGTACCTTGAGCAGTAAACAGAGAACCGACTCGAGGCGATAACATATTAGACCTTCTGGTGACAAACAGACCCGAACTATTTGAAACGGTTAACGCAGAACAGGGAATCAGCTATCAAAAAGCGGTTACTGCATCGATGATTTCAGTCCTAAACAGAAATATTAAAAAAGGTAGGAAGATTTTTCTGTTTAGCAAAAGTGACAAAAAGCAGATTTCAGAGTACTTGAAAGCTCAACACAAAAGTTTTGTCTCAAGTACAAATAGTGTTGAGGATCAGTGGACAAAGTTCAAAACCATCGTACAATATGCATTAGATGAGTATGTGCCAAGCAAGATCGTAAGAGATGGAAAGGAGCCACCGTGGTACAACAACCGAGTTAGAAAACTGCTTGCGGAAGCAAAGGGAACTTCACAGCAAACATAAACATAGCCAAAGCCTTGTAGACAAACAAAAATTACGCGAAGCGAAATGTAGTGTGAGGAGGGCTATGCGAGAGGCGTTCAATGAATTCGAAAGTATGTACTGACTTGGCAGAAAATCCTAAGAAAATTTGGTCTTATGTCAAAGCGGTAGGTGGATCAAAACAAAATGTCCAGACACTCTGTGACCAAAATGGTACTGAAACAGAGGATGACAGACTAAAGGCAGAAATACTAAATGTCATTTTCCAAAGATGTTTCACAGAGAAAGACTGCACTGTAGTTCCTTCTCTAGATTGTCGCACAGATCCCAAAAAGGTAGATATCGAAATAGATGACAGAGGGATAGAAAAACAATTAAAATCGCTCAAAAGAGGAAAGGTCGCTGGACCTGATGGGATACCAGTTCGATTTTACACAGAGTACGCGAAGGAACTTGCCCCCCTTCTTGCAGCAGTGTACCGTAGATCTCTAGAAGAGCGTAGCGTTCCAAAGGATTGGAAATGGGCACAGGTCATCCCCGTTTTCAAGAAGGGACGTCGAACAGATGTGCAGAATTATAGACCTATATCTCTAACGTCGCTCAGTTGTAGAATTTTGGAACACGTATTATGTTCGAGTAAAATGACTTTTCTGGAGACTAGAAATCTACTCTGTAGCAATCAGCATGGGTTTCGAAAAAGATCGTGTGAAACCCAGCTCGCGCTCTTCATCCACGAGACTCATAAGAGGCAGTTGATTTCTCGTCAAGCCATTCATTCCAGCCACTAATTAAGAGACTAATGATTAGAGGGCCATAGACACGGGTTCCCAGGGAGATGCCGTGTTTCTTGACTTCCGCAAGGCGTTCGATACAGTTCCCCACAGTCGTTTAATGAACAAAGTAAGAGCATATGGATTATCAAACCAATTGTGTGATTGGATTGAAGAGTTCCTAGATAACAGAACGCACCGTGCCATTCTCAATGTAGAGAAGTCTTCCGAAGTAAGAGTGATGTCAGGCGTGCCGCAGGTGAGTGTCGTAGGACCATTGCTATTCACAATATACATAAATAACCTTGTGGATAACATCGGAAGTTCACTGACGCTTTTTGCGGATGATGCTGTAGTATATCGAGAGGTTGTAACAATGGAAAATTGTACTGAAATGCAGGAGGATCTGCAACGAATTGACGCATGGTGCAGGGAATAGCAATTGAATCTCAATGTAGACAAGTGTAATGTGCTGCGAATACTCAGAAAGAAGGATCCTTTACCATTTAGCCACAATATAGGAGGTCAGCAACTGGAAGGAGTTAATTGCATAAATTATCTGGGAGTAGGCATTAGGAGTGATTTAAAATGGAATGATCATATAAAGTTGATCGTCGGTAAAGCAGATGCCAGACTAAGATTCATTGGAAGAATCCCAAGGAAATGCAATCCGCAAACAAAGGAAGTAGGTTACAGTACATTTGTTCGCCCACTGCTTGAATATTACTCACCTGTGTGGGATCCGTACCAGATAGGGTTGATAGAAGAGATAGAGAAGATGGAACGTGAAGTGTCGGCAGAAGTGCCAACACCGTGTTGTTTGAGGAAGCCGAAATGCACGCTATAAACTCACGCAGGCTGGCGTGAGGTCTGAAACAGGCTACGTAATGAATGCTATAAAGAAAAGTACGTAGCTTCTGGAATACTTAACTTTAATCCATAATTGGTGAACATTGGTCTTGTTACTGTACATGCTTCATTAGATACATAGCAAAGGATAAACGGCGCCTTGCTAGGTTGTAGCAATTGACTAAGCTGAAGGCTATGCTAACTATCGTCTCGGCTAATGAGAGCGTAATTCTCAGTGAACCTTTCCTAGCAACGTCGGCTGTACAACTGGGGCGAGTGCTAGTAAGTCTCTCTAGACCTGCCGTGTGGCGGCGCTCGGTCTGCAATTACTGACAGTGGCGACACGCGGGTCCGACGTATACTAATGGACCGCGGCCGATTTAAAAGCTACCACCTAGCAAGTGTGGTGTCTGGCGGTGACACCACACAACGGAGAGCAGCGCGCTTTGTTACAGGATCATTTAGTAATCTCGAAAGAGTTACGGAGATGATAGATAAACTCCAGTGGAAGACTCTGCAGGAGAGACGCTCATTAACTCGGTACGGGCTTTTGTTGAAGTTTCGAGAACATACCTTCAGCGAGGAGTCAAGCAGTATATTGCTCCCTCCGACGTATATCTCGCGAAGAGACCATGAGGTTAAAATCAGAGAGATTAGAGCCCACACAGAGGCATACCGACAATCTTCCTTTCCATGAACAATACGAGACTGGAATAGAAGGGAGAACCGATAGAGGTACTCAAAGTACCCTCCGCCACACACCGTCAGGTGGCTTGCGTAGTATGGATGTAGATATAGATGTAGACATATAGCGCCCGTCATCCAAATCAAATTCAAATGCGACCACCCGCACACTGCTTGGTGTGTGCAAAACCACTTATCAGTTACTACACTCACACAGTCAATGGTGTCCAAAACACAACGTATCTTCGATACTGATGCGCGAACCCAGCCTCAGTTCCAACAAGGGCAGCGACAGAACTAACATGCTTCACTGCACACCAACCCCTCCAGACCAGAGGATGGCGATTCCAGTGCAGGCAGAGATAGACGTTTCTGCAGTTCAAGAGGAGCGGTACCTGTGTGCTTTAACAGCTGACTGCCTCATCTTGATGGTTCAGTTATCCAATATAGTGTATAGTGTCGAGTACAAGCGATGTATCGAGCGTATTCGTTAATATTATGCTCGTAAAGTCAGTGGTTAAAGTGCAGTGTGTTGTGGTTGTTGTGTGACGACGTGCTTAGCGTGCCAATGTGGCCTCTAAAGGCGAGGGCCATTCCGCTTTAGTCCATTACCTGCCGTACGTGTACTTATTTGTACGTTTTATTGTAAGGAAGATGGTCTGTTTTTTTATTACGCTCTCGGCATTTGCATTAAGGAAGTTACCTCATTATTATGCTCTGTGAGAGTGACTGATTTATGTGTTTTATTGTGCAGAAAAGATTGTATTCAGATATATGATACATAGTACTGTAGATCGTTGATAGCAGCCGCTCATAGTGACTTGATAGTGATGGGTGAAGGTAGTAATATTATACCACTGTTTAGCTGCATGCTGTGTGGGTGATGTTAACTAAGTCTAAGAGCTGTCCTGTGGTTGGTTGTAGACGGTATACAGGGTGAGTCACCTAACGTTACCGCTGGATATATTTCGTAAACCACATCAAATACTGACGAACCGATTCCACAGACCGAACGTGAGGAGAGGGGCTAGTGTAATTTGTTAATACAAACCATAAAAAAATGCACGGAAGTATGTTTTTTAACACAAACCTACGTTTTTTTAAATGGAACCGCGTTAGTTTCGTTAGCACATCTGAACATATAAACAAATACGTAATCAGTGCCGTTTGTTGCATTGTAAAATGTTAATTACATCCGGAGATATTGTAACCTAAAGTTGACGCTTGAGTACCACTCCTCCGCTGTTCGATCGTGTGTATCGGAGAGCACCGAATTACGTAGGGATCCAAAGGGAACGGTGATGGACCTTAGGTACAGAAGAGACTGGAACAGCACATTATGTCCACATGCTAACACCTTTTTATTGGTCTTTTTCACTGACGCACATGTACATTACCATGAGGGGTGAGGTACAGGTACACACGTGGTTTCTGTTTTCAATTACGGAGTGGAATAGAGTGTGTCCCGACATGTCAGGCCAATAGATGTTCAATGTGGTGGCCATCATGTACCGTGTGTACCGTGATGTGCCTACAACCCCAGAGGATATGAAACAACGTATTGTGGCAGCCTGCGGCGACATTTCACCAGATGTACTGCGGCGTGTACGACATTCATTACGCCAGAGATTGCAATTGTGTGCAGCAAATGATGGCCACCACATTGAACATCTATGATGTAGTAGCTAATACTGTAGGAGGGATTAAACCAGCCGATGTCCGTAGCTCGTGGTCTTGCGGTAGCGTTCTGGCTTCCTGCGCACGGGGTCCGGGGTTCGATTCCCGGCGGGGTGAGGTATTTTCTCTACCTCGTGATGTCTGGGTGTTGTGTGTTGTTCATCATCATTTCATCATCATTGACATGCAAAGTCGCCGAAGTGGCGTCAACTAAAAAGAACTTGCAATACAGCGGCCGAACTTCCCCGTATGGGGCCTCCCGGCCAACAATGCCACACGATCATTATCATTATTAACTACCGGATCGTTCGCAGATGATGTTCGACTGGTCCCCTTATTCAGAAATTTAGAATAAATGGCATATCAAATCGAAGGGAGCATGAACCCTAGCAAGCATTGTAGGTGAAAAGGTACTGTGAAAGCCAAGTTTAAAACGTATCGGTTGTTTCTTCTGTGGGGCAGTGGGCCGTTTCCGGAAGGATTGTCACCACAGGTGGTGGTGGTGCCCTAGCGGTGCAGTGAAGATCTGTCGCTGCCCCTATAGGAACACAGGCTAGGTTCGCGCATCTGCTCTGGAATTAATAATTAACCGACATCTGGGCTATTGGACACTAGCAATCTCTGTGACTATAGTAAGTAATAAGTGGTTTTGCACACACCAAGCAGTGTGTGGGTGGTCGAATTTGGATTTGATTTGAAGGCCACGATATATGTGACGGCCAATTCTAGTGACTCGCAGATATTTATGTGGGTTGTCGTTAAGTTGAAGTCCGGGATTTTACATGGAAATCAAGTTAAATGTAGTGGAGAGGCTATCTAATGAACTGATTCTGGGTAGGTGTAATTAAGAGAATTGGATTAATCCCGAATTTGGCTCTATATCACCTCACCTTCCATATTTTGAAATGGCTGCACTTCAGCAACTGTCACAGAATTGCAGGTGAATAAGACAGCTAACCAGTTGCAATAAATGGTTAAATTCAGTTAAGCTTAGCCATGGTTTCAACGGATTTAAACCCATCGCCTTCAGAAGGACGAGAAACTAACTTAACATCAGCAAACAGTCTGTTAGTAAAGCGACCTAACATCTCCACATGAAATGCGTCGGCAACGATCTGTACATCCATTTGTAGAAGTTAAGGCCCTAAAATCAAGTTCTTGTCACAATAGTAAAATCAATCACATTAAATGCCAGACCATTTTAAGAGCTACATGCTGGCATGTCTTCTTCTGAAGAAAACTGGTTTAAATCCGTTGAAACCACAGTTAAGGTTAATTGCATACCACCATTTATTGCAACTGCTTGGCTATCTTATTCACGTGCTACTTCGCATTCCAATTTTGAAAAATATGACGTTCTCCTTTTGCCTTCATTCTGAAGCACCTCTGTTGGCATTACAACAGAGGGATGGTTGAGGTGATGTGGAACAATTTGATCGCCTGATACGGAGTCAGAGGGAGCTTGCACAGCAATTGATCAGTGAATTTGGCGATGTGCTAATGGATAGGTTTGGGTTGACTAACCTAATTAAGTACTAGATCGAATTAACCGAAAGGGCTGGTTTAAGGCCCAACCGACACAAGTCACCACTTGGTGCGCCAAGGTGAGAAGGGCGATGGAGCCGCCACAAGTGTACGATTTCTATACAGGATGTATCGCAATTCATTAATAGCGATCTCATGGGATGCCAAACTGAGAGGGCCACCAAAAGTAAGATTTGTATACGGTGACTATCACAGTTAGTAGCCAAAGCTGGCATGGGTGAAAGTGTATGAGGGAAAAACGGGGGAGGCAGGTCGGGGGGAGGGGGGGGGGACGCCAAATGATAAGTCGCTTGTGTTGTAACGTCGCGAGTTAAACCAACCGCAATAGCATTTTATTGCAGTAAGCTACCTTGCAGTACGGGCTCGTAGCTTTGGAGCCGGTGGCGGTGACAGCCGCTTGTATCTCAGCGTGATTCACTCGCACCTGTCGCTAGCACGGCCGTGGGAAGCGCTACTTGTGTCAGTTGCAGCGACAGAATATTCAAGCCCTTAAGAATCTAAATAAACAATACTAAATCTTCTTCAGTTTCGAAAAACTTTATATTTAGCCATTTGTTATTAAAAAGAAGCTGGATGCAAAATCTCAACTTTCTGGCTGGGATACTTTCAAAGTTAGAGAAAATTACCAAAAATACCAAAAACCGACACCAGTAAGATTAAAGTCAGTTCGGATGCATAAAAGTTTGTCCTTTGCTATCAATTGGAATCATTACTGAAGTTTACAAAATGTTAGGTCAGTATGTTTGAATTTTTATACTTAAATAACGTTCACTATTTTTCGTTTACGTAATAGAGAATTAAGGAAGAATTAATATTCATTTAATATCTGTTTGTTTTGTTGTGTAAATAAATGAGTGTAAATGAGAGTGTGTATGCGGGACATACGTGAAGATTTAATATTATCTGCTGTTAAAAATTATGTAACTTGGTCATGGGAAAGTGTGCAATAAGCTGTTGTTTACTTGCTGATGACGTATGTCCAAGTGTGCTTGTTTCTGTAAGAAGGCAACCAGAATAGTTATTTGTAATGTTTTTCTAAAGTTATTTCAAGATTAGTTTTGGTTTGGTTTGGTTTGGTTTGGTGGAACATTTTATTAATATTTGCAGCATAAAACGAAGTAAATGCATCTGTGAATGTTGACTAGAGTAAAACAGTTTAGGCGCGAATATGATCTTGAAAGATTGATCTGATTTGCTGTTTATTTGATCAACCAATCAGAGTGGAGTCTTTCCCGCGCTCTGTCAAGTAGTA
Organism: Schistocerca nitens; assembly: GCF_023898315.1. NCBI lineage: Eukaryota > Metazoa > Arthropoda > Insecta > Orthoptera > Acrididae > Schistocerca > Schistocerca nitens. The sequence goes on from NC_064617.1 coordinate 889,626,547, forward strand.
GATGAGCTGCGAGCAACGGCATTGAGGCAGTCGTAGTCTCGCTGTCGGACGCTCAGGTCATGTCGAATGTGTCCGAAAAAGTTATATGTAAAATGAAGGAGCTACTGTTATTTCGACATGAAAGCAGATGCATTTACGGACAGACTGCGAAAATCTGAGCTTTGTGAAGGAATTAATTGGAGAGGTAAACGCGTGTGAATTCTCGGCCTTCGTGAAGAATTCCGGGTGGTAAATTTCGTATTCGTTTACGGAATAGTTGGCGAGCAACTTCATTTAAATAAATCCACTGAAAAGGACCGAATGTAAAAGTCATGTCGTAGCTGAGTATAAACTGTGAAAATAGCGTAACAATTTTGGTTGATATTTCATTTCTGGCGGTCTTGTGTGTGTACTACATCTAGTACACACACAAGACAGCTGTGAGATGAGGTCAGTGATATTAGCTGTTAGTTTTAAATGCGAGCTGATGGCACCTATTTGATTTGGCAACTAAAGGAAATAAAGAACTATTTGCCGAATTTTGACATTTTTCTAAGAGGTGAAACAATCACCCTCCACCCGAAAATTGTTATGAGATATTTACATGACATAGCTACAGAGTTAATGCCGACTGTACTAACGTAAGTATTGACAATGGTTTTCTTCAACGCTGCTTTTAAAATCGTCAGAACAGTATCTACGTTGCAGAGAAGCGCGTTGTGACCAGACGCCGTACGGAGGTAGGTGGAACTTTTGTGGTTGACAGTACGACGAAAGAAGCAGTAAGCAGTAACGCGAATTTTAACCCAGCAGTGTGAAATAATTTTCTCGAACTGGCCTTGTTAATCGAAACCGTCCTGGTGAGGAGGTCACTGTACCATCTGTTGCCAACGTGATAGAAGGGATGGAGAGGTCTAGTAGAGGAGATGTTGCAGTACGAAGTTAATCGCTCCTGAAAATCACGAATATTTCTTTTGCTTAAACCGTTTGGCAAATCGAGACCGGTCGTCGAGTATAGAAGGCAGTCCTCTGGTCCATTCTGTTGCCATTCTGTTGCCAGACTTGCATGTGTGTTTTGGCTGGTTCGTAGTGTAACATAACCGATATGTTGCCGAGAATTCGGCCAGATTAAAGCTTGAGATTTGGAATGCGAGAGTTGGCCCGGCTGAGCGAGCTGATGCAGGAGACGACGGGAGGGGCTTTCACGGTCAGCGAAATGCTCGCCGAAATAGGGCCTGCCAGCGGCACGTAAACGACGGCTTTTCCCAAGGAAGCTGATGGCCGGGGTGAGCTCCTGACCGGCAAGCATGGTCCGCTATATGAGACGTGCTCGATGGCGACTTTTTCGACAGTATGGACGATGGCTAAATTCAAATACTTATTAATTCTGTAAAAAACGGAATGCCTTCTCCAAGCTAATACGCCAAGGAGCTGTCTGCCAGACACCGCATGGTGCGTGGCCACTGTGTGGGTACAAACAATCCAGTGGAGTGGATGGCGTCTTTTCCTGAGCCAGAGGACGGCAGTTCCAGCGTATGTGGAGACGGATGCCTCTGCATTTCAAGAGGAGCACTACCTACGTGACGTGGTAGTAACACCCGTATTTCGGTGGTTAAATGATCCATCATAGATTACAAACAGAGAACAAGCGGTGCATTGAGTGCATTGTTTAACAAGTACTATTACGCACGGAATGTACGTGGCAACAATCCGACGTGGTGGTAGTTGTTGAGTGATGGAGCGCTGGGTGTGCGAGAGCCGTTTTGATTTTGTTAGTTAAACGCCATGAACGGTTCTGATTTGTATGATTTATTACAATGAGAACCTCACTAATGTGCCATTTGAACTACGAAAGCTACCTTGTTATTTAGTTCTGTGAGAGTGATTCATTTACATGTTTTGTCCTACACAAGACTGTATTGAGATATATGTGTGGCTGATTCTTCATATGGTTGACAGTAGGTCATAGCAACTAGGTGGCTATGGGAGTAATCGCAGACCAGTGTATAACTGTGTGCTACAAATTAAGAGCCTACGGAATATCAGACCAGCTGTGTGGCTGGATTGAAGAGTTTTTAGCAAACAGAACACAGCATGTTGTTCTCAATGGAGGGACGTCTACAAAGTAACCTCTGGCCTGCCACAGGGGAGTGTTATGAGACCATTGCTTTTCACAATATATATAAATGACCTAGTAGATAGTGTCGGAAGTTCCATGCGGCTTTTCGCGGATGATGCTGTAGTATACAGAGAAGTTGCAGCATTAGAAAAATGCAGCGAAATGCAGGAAGATCTGCAGCGGATAGGCACTTGGTGCATGGAGTGGCAACTGATCCTTAACATAGACAAATGTAATGTATTGCGGGTACATAGAAAGAAGGATCCTTTATTGTATGATTATATGATAGCGGAACAAACACTGGTAGCAGTTACTTCTGTAAAATATCTGGGATTTGAAGTGGAATGATCATATAAAATTAATTGTTGGTAAGGCGGGTACCAGGTTGAGATTCATTGGGAGAGTCCTTAGGAAATGTAGTCCATCAACAAACGAGGTGGCTTACAAAACACTCGTTCGACCTATACTTGAGTATTGCTCATCAGTGTGGGATCCGTACCAGGTCGGGTTGACGGAGGAGATAGAGAAGATCCAAAGAAGAGCGGCGCGTTTCGTCACAGGGTTATTTGGTAAGCGTGATAGCGTTACGGAGATGTTTAGCAAACTCAAGTGGCAGACTCTGCAAGAGAGGCGCTCTGCATCGCGGTGTAGCTTGCTCGCCAGGTTTCGAGAGGGTGCGTTTCTGGATGAGGTATCGAATATATTGCTTCCCCCTACTTATACCTCCCGTGGAGATCACGAATGTAAAATTAGAGAGATTCGAGAGCGCACGGAGGCTTTCCGGCAGTCGTTCTTCCCGCGAACCATACGCGACTGGAACAGGAAAGGGAGGTAATGACAGTGGCACGTAAAGTGCCCTCCGCCACAATCCGTTGGGTGGCTTGCGGAGTATAAATGTAGATGTAGATGTAGAGGTAGATGTAGAATTCTGAGGGTTGTCTTAGCGTCCTATGGTTAATTGCAGAAGCTATATTTAACGTGTTTTTTTGTATGTAGTCAAGGTCCATATACGAGGTGTGGCTAGAAAAAAACCGGATTAGTACTGGTGAAACAATAAAACGAATGCAATAAGTCTGAAAGTCGCGTGGCCTGTCACGTGACTCTCGCTCCGCCTACTGCTCGAGTTTCATCTGCCTCCTGCACTCAGTCTGCCCGTGGCATCTGTTTCAAGTAGTTGACGTTTTGTCTGTGCGTCGGAAAATGTTGAGTGTACAGAAAGAACAGCGTGTTAACATCAAATTTTGTTTCAAACTAGGAAAATCTGCAAGTGAAACGTTTGTAATGTTACAACAAGTGTACGGCGATGATTGTTTATCGCGAACACAAGTGTTTGAGTGGTTTAAACTATTTAAAGATGGCCGCGAAGACACCAGTGATGACACTCGCACTGGCAGACCATTGTCAGCAAAAACTGATGCAAACATTGAAAAATCGGTAAACTTGTTCGACAAGATCGCCGTTTAACAATCAGAGCAGTGTCTGAGTTAACAGGAGTTGACAAGGAAAGTGTTAGGCAGATTCTTCATGAAAGTTTCAACATGAACAAAGTGTGTTCAAAAATGGTTCCAAAGTGTCTCACATTTGAACAGAAGGAACGCCGAAGAATGATTTGTTCTGACATCCTGGAAAACATTAAAAGTGATCCCACCTTCTTACAAAATGTTATTACTTGCGATGAATCGTGGTTTTTTACTTACGATCCCGAAACTAAACGCCAATCGATGCATTGGAAAACTCCTGGTTCTCCACGACAAAAAAAGGCACGAATGTCAAAACCGAAATTCAAGGCAATGATGATTGTTTTTTTGACATCAAAGGGATTGTGCACATTGATTGGGTACCAGAGGGACAAACAGTGAATCAGCATTACTACATTAGCGTCCTGGCTACCCTACGTGAGCGAGTACGGAGAAAACGGAACGATTTGTGGAGAAAAAAGTCATGGATCCTTCACCAAGACAATGCCCCAGCTCACAGCGCGTTGTCAGTGAAGACGTTTTTGGCAAAACACAACATTCCCATCTTAGATCATCCACCCTACTCACCTGATTTGGCCCCCTGCGACTTTTTTCTTTTCCCTAAAGTCAAGTCAGCTTTGAAAGGAACTAGATTTGAGACTGTTGAAGCAGTAAAAGAAAAAGCGACGGAAGTAATGTATGGACTTACCGAAAATGATCTGCAGCATTGCTATGAACAGTGGAAAATTCGTATGGAGCGGTGTAGAGACCGAGGAGGAGAGTACATTGAAGGAGATAACATGAAATTGTAAATAATTGTAAATAAATGTTTTTTCCAGCATCAGTCCGGTTTTTTTCTAGCCGCACCTCGTAGTGTAATTATTACTGTCATAGTCAGAGTTTCTGTACTGAGGCAAGCTTATTTTGTTTCTGTTTCGCTGAATTCTGTAGGACGAGGGCACTCTAATTGTTGTTCTCTTGCCTGAGTCCTGATCTGAAAACTACACACATCAAAAAAAGTTTTGCATCACTCCGGTTCCCAGAACACCTGAAGATAGACGTTGACTGTGGATATTGTATCACAGACACAGTCCCTTTGACTGTTCAGAGATGCCACTAAACCCGCCCAAAGATGTAAACAACCATGCATGAGCAGCGCCTATTAGACGAAGGGGCTTCGACAGCCGTTTAGTTCCAGTCATTCCCTTAGGAAGGACGTACGTGGCTCGTGTTGTCTGTTGTTCAACTATGCCTAGACGGTCAATATCGCGGTTCGATCGTGTCCGCATTGTTACTTTGTGCCAGGAAGGGATCTCAAAAACGGAAGTGTCGGAGTGAACCAAAGCGATTTTGTTCGGACATGGAGGAGATACAGAGAGACAGGAACTGTCGATGACATGCCTTGCTCAGGCATCCCAAGGGCTACTACTGCAGCGGATGACCGCTACCTACGGATTATGCCTCGGAGGAATCCTGACAGCAACGCCACCACGTTGAATAATGCTTTTCGTGCAGCCACATGACGTCATGTTACAACTCAAACTGTTGCAACAGGATGCATGAAGCACAACTTCACTCCCGACGTCCATGGCGAAGTCCGTCTTTGCAACCACGACGCCATACAGCAAGGTCCAACAACATGCCGAATGGACAGCTCAGGATTGGCATCACGTTCTCTTCACCGATGAGTGTCGCATATGCCTTCAACCAGACAATCGTCGGAGACTTGTCTGGAGGCAACCCGGTCAGGCTGATCGCCTTAGACACACTGTTCAGCGAGTGCAGCAAGGTAGAGGTTCCCTGATGTTCTGGGGTGACGTTATATGGGGCCGACGTACGCCGCTGGTCACAGAATGCGCCGTAATGGCTGTACGATACGTGAATGCCATCCTCCGACCGATAGTGCAATCATATCGGCAGCATATTGGCGAAGCATTCGTCTTCATGGACGACAATTCGCGCCACCATCGTGCACATCTTGTGAATGACTTCTTTCAGGATAACGAAATAGCTTGACTAAAGTGGCCAGCAATTTCTCCAGACAAAACCCTATCGAACATGCCTGGGATAGATTAAAAAGGGCTGTTTATGGACGACGTGACCCTCCAACCACTGAGGGATTTACGCCGAATCGCCGTTGAGGAGTGGGAAATTTTGGACCAGCAGTGCCTTGATGAACTTGTGGATAGTATGCCATGACGAATACAGGCAAGCATCAATGCAAGAGGACGTGCTATTGGGTATTAGAGGTACCGGTGTGTACAGCAATCCGGACCACCACCTCTGAAGCTCTCGCTGTATTATGGTACAATATGCAATGTGTGGTTTTCATGAGCAATAAAAAGGGAGGAAATGATGTTTATGTTGATCTCCATTCCAATTTTATGTACAGGTTCCGGAACTCTCGGAACCGAGGTGATGCAAAGCTTTTTTGATGTGAGTATATTGGGCTGAAAATTAAGTTACTTTTTATTGTTATTGTTCTATTGTCAAGAAGATTTTACAGTTAATAAATTAAATGTTAAACTGAGTCCACACCTTACAGCCCCCAGCCCAGACCCTGTCCCAGCCAAATCCTACGCTACAAAATTAATTATAAACTATATTTTAAAAAATGAAGATTTCTAAAGACTAATGTAAGAAGTAATTGTGTCAGTGGTCATGATCAACAGAACATGCAAATAATTTACTATGTAACGTAACTAGGATAACATTTGGCGATACTATCTTCAGTATCCCCCATCTATGTTGTGTAGTAAGACGTGTATCAATTAGTTCCTCTTCAGATAATTTTGGGGTTTCTTACATCCTTCGGCAACGGCCTTGCCGCAGTGGATACACCGGTTCCCGTGAGATCACCGAAGTTAAGCACTGTCGGGCGTGGCTGGCGCTTGGATGGGTAACCATCCAGCCCGCCAGGCGCTGTTGCCATTTTTCGGGGTGCACTCAACCTCGTGATGCCAACGAGGAGCTCCTCGACCGAATAGTAGCCGCTCTGGTCAAAGACAACCATCATAACGACCGGGAGAGCGGTGTGCTGACCACACGCCCCTCCTATCCGCATCCTCATCTGAGGATGACACGGCGGTCGCATGGTCCCGATGGGCCACTTGTGGCCTGAAGACGGAGTGCTTTTTACATCCTTGACCTCATGTAGCTGCTACTGATAAAATGCATCAATGAAACCCATAAAGACGATTGTGTATTATTTTTAAAGTTAGCTTCAGCAGCGTCGACGCAAAAAACAAGCACCTTACAAACGCGTGCGTAGAGATCAGCGGTCATTCAAGAAATCGTACCACTGGAACAAATTAGTTTATGATCCCCTCCCGTCCGCTTAATTATACCCCTGAGACCAATGTAACTAACAATATAGCTCAAAAATGGCTCTTAGAAACTCTACATATTGTAACTAAGCAAATCAATGCTAAGTATTTTTGTTGTAACGAAATAATTATACTAATTTTTTTCTGTTTTAGAAAACTGAAGAGGCTTAAAATAACTAGGAAAAGATTGTTGCTTTCAGAAACAAGCTAAGGAAAAGAAAGGTTATTGTCGATTTACAAGGTGATCTGAATGAGAATGTAATTTTCATTCTGCAGCGGAGTGTGTAGTGATATGGATTAAAACAGTTTAAAACTGTTTACCGAACCAGGACTCGAAACTGGGACCTTTGCCTTTTGCGGGCAACTGCATTACCAGCTGAGATGCCCAATCACAACCCTCGGTCCCTCTTTGCAGCTTTACTTCCTTCAGTAACTCGTCTCCTACCCCCTAAACTTGGAGACAGGTTCATACCCTCCAAGCTAGGAGACGACTTCCTAGCGAAATTAAAGCTGTGAGAACGGTCTTGCGTCGTGGTTGAGTAGCTCAGTTGGTGAAGCACTTTCCCGCGAAAGGCAAAGGTCCCGAGTTTGAGTTCCAGTCCAGCATACAGTTTTATCTGCACGAAGTTTCGTGATGTGCAACAAATCGTTTCCTCATGCATCACAGACTTCTAACACAATTTTTACTAGTGATAGAATATCAGCACATCTTAAAAAACATTAGTCAGCCATTCATGCAGCACATTGTAGTTCTATAGGTTATTTGACAAAAATCAATCCATAAAGAACAATTCTCTTGGTGGAAACACTGCTTAAGAGTATGACCCGTGATAAGGGAAAAGTATGCACAGAGCACTTCCACACGAAGAAGAGAGAAAACAACACACATTTCAGTACGTGCCCCTTACCGTAAACCAGCCACCATCTCTGAACAAGTGGCGCCCAGCAGGATGTCGTTCAGCTCGGAGATGACCTCAGTGGTCGCATATCGGTCCATCAGGAAGTTATAAACATCAGCGCCAAAATATCGCACGCCCTGGCAGTAGACGATGCGCCTCAAGTCCGGGTCCACCCTGTCAACAGTTAGGTTAAAGTTACATTACTCTGCAACCAAAAATTAACATACTTAAAAAAATCTACGAGTTCTGTCTGCTTCTGCCTCAGATAACACGACTAATATTTCTCCTTCTCCTGGAGATCTGACCGTGAAATACGGTAAAGTGTATAAATACTGATGTATTCATGCTTCTTCGCTTACAAATAAATTTTTTTTTCCGTCTGTTTTCCAAGACATGTTTCGCTGATGTTAAACCGTCATCAGTGACAGTTTTAGTTTCTTTTTATGAAATGACAGGAAAATTGCTCTTTAATATCTATAAACTTAGAAATTTCAGTTGTTAAAACTCGTACTCATATACAACAAAATATACATACATACGCCACATTCTGTGGTTTTGTGGTGTACTCCACTACCCTTTACAGTTGTTTCTCTTTCACGGTTTTTCTGTAGCCATAAAGGACTTAATCTAGAAACTTAGTTGCGCCAAACATTTACGACTGGGAATGTTGCGATTAGCTTTATTTTACTCTGTATGGAAGATTGTGTTGTGTGTGTGTGTGTGTGAGAGAGAGAGAGAGAGAGAGAGAGAGAGAGAGAGAGCTACATTTTAGTTCTGTGTTGATGTCCACAGGCCTGATGTCCATATACGTAGGTTGTGCTGCGAATGTAGAATGACACCTGCTACTTTTTAGTGCGTTTGTGTGTATCTAATACTGAAATTTCTGCCTGACTAGCCGCGCGGGATTGGCCGAGCAGTCTAGGGCGCTGCAATCGTGGACTTTGTGGCTGGTCCCGGCGGAGGTTCGAATCCTCCCTCGGGCGTGGGTGTGTGTGGTTTGTCCTTAGGATAATTTAGGTTAAGTAGTGTGTAAGCTTAGGGACTGGTGACCTTAGCAGTTAAGTCCCATAAGATTTCACACATATTTAAACCTTTTTTTCTGCTTGACTATCCAATGCAAACTGAACTCCAGTCCTGACAGTCAGTTAATAAATACACGAAGTGTTGATTGTCTTTGTTGGTTTTGGTTATCCTTAGTTTTCTCTGTGCAAAGTTAGCTATCCTGTAGCCTATATTTAGTTCCCGTGCCATTTGCTGGTCGTCGTGGATGCTTCTTGTTCATGTGTGTGTGTGTCTGTGTGTGTGTGTGTGTGTGTGTGTGTGTGTGTGTGTGTGTGTGTGTGTGTGTGGTGTGTCTGTGTTTGTATGTTGGTTACGATTTGTTTGTTTTTGTGTGGGCCGGCCGCGGTAGCCGAGCGTTTCTAGGCTCTTCAGTCCGGAATCGCGCGACTGCTACGGTCGGAGGTTCGAATCCTGCCTCGGGCATGGATGTGTGTGGTGTCCTTAGGTTGGTTAGGTTTAAGTTGTTCTAAGTTCTAGGGGACTGATGACCTCCGATGTTAAGTCCCATAGTGCTCAGAGCCGTCTGAACTATTTTTTTTTTTTTTTTGTGCTAGGTGAATGGGTCACCTAGCACACAAAAGTAAACAAATCATAATTTTGTGATTCAGTTTGTCTACGATATTTGTGCCATTGACCACAGCTATTTGTTTTATTATCTGTAGTTCCTTTTTGTAGAGTTTCATTCAGTCTGTGCAGTATGTACTGGAAACCGGCTTATTTATGCGAAACAATCACCGGAAAGAAACAGGCACAACTGCAAGGAAATGCTACACTCTCACTTACAACAACAAAGCACCTCACAGGATAGGTAACATAGATAAAGAATATAAGGACTAATAATAGCCTACAGGATAGGTAACTCAACACAGAGAAAAGTAAGGACAACCGATACGAACAACGACAAACACAACACTTCCAGTATTTATCAACTGGCACATTAAGACTGCAGTTCAATTTACATTGGATAGACAGGCAGAAATTACAGTGTTAGATACATATAAAGCCCTAAAAACAACAGTTGTCATTTTATATTCACGGAAAACCTTATGATATGGACCACAGACATCAACACCGACTACTCAAATTCTCAAATGCACCAAAAGTCCCTAACAAAAACTAATAATTTAGGAAAGCCACTAAATACAGAAAGCAATAGTTGAAGGAAAAGAAATAATAAACGAATACGCAGCTCTTTCAGCGTAACTACGTTCGCTGCCTTCAGAAAATTGTCAGACGACCTAAACTCATAAACACACATGCACACACACACACACACACACACACACACACACACACACACACACACACACACACAAAAGAGAACTGCCTCCCATACTCACTCTCACATACTACTAAATACACATACAAACACACACCTTCACATGTTACTAAACATTACCAAATTTAAAATGTTACATCAACCACTTTCCTAAAATGGTTTCATAAATTTGTGTCTAGCATATTAAATTGCAGAGTTGACGTGTAAAGAGAGTGTCCATGTAAATGGATTCACCACGCTGAGAAAACTACTCACTGGTTGTCAGGATTGGCAGGATCGGCCATGAATCGCTCCATTTGTTCGTATGTGGAATTGAGACAAGCCTGCTGTCCGTAGTTGCAAGCAAGGCTGACAATGATGGCCCTCAGGATACGTGTGACGTGGTCCTCACCTGGCACCTCACGATAGCCTAATTCATCAGTCATGTGTTCCAACACAGACAGTGCAAACTCCTGCAGAAATTAATTGCGAGTGAAATGTGCAGAACTTATAAGTGAAACAACTGCAGTATAACAGAGAAAGCTAAATGGATAAAAAAAAGAGTAAGTGACAAAAACACAACGAAAAGGCGTAACATTACGTTCAACTGACAATATAGCTCTAAAGAAAATGAAAATTTTGAGTGTGGAACGTTCACAGAACTATGGAGGGAAGTTAAAAATGAATGTCTCGTGTGAAGAACTGATGATAAGACAGGTTTATAGACAAACAACTAAAACAACTTCTAGTTAAAGGAAAAAGGTTTGTGCATTGGTTATATATGCGATAAACCCGCTGTGAGTTAATAAATAAAATTAAATACACCTAACTATTAATTAACAAGCGCTGTCGGGCGTGGTCGGCACTTGGATGGGTGACCATCCAGCCCGCCATGCGCTGTTGCCATTTTTCGGGGTGCACTCAGCCTCGTGATGCCAATTGAGGAGCTACTCGATCGAATAGTAGCGGCTTCGGTCCAGAATACCATCATAACGACCGGGAGAGCGGTGTGCCCCTCCTATCCGCATCCTCCTCTGAGGATGACACGGCTGCCGGATGGTCCCTACTATCGACATAAACCCATTCAGGCGATAGCAGGATCACCTGGTGAGGAATGACGGCTAGTCAGTGCACGCAGTATCAGCGAGCGTGTGTGGCCGCGTGTAAAATGGGGACGGCACTCGATCTGTTTGAGTTTGACGGAAGGTAGGATTGTGATGGCCCGGAGGCCCGCCATGGGCACTGAGGAATCTGCACGTCTCGTCGGCTGTGGTGAGCGTCTTCAACACGTGTCGGAACCAAGCAGGAACCACATCCAGACGCCGTGAAGTTGGCCGGCCACTCCTCATTACAGGTGTCGATTGTAGTTGGTTGGGCAGACTGGTAAAACAAGACAGGCGGGGCGAACTGTGGCGGAACTAACATCAGACTTCAGTCTGGTCAGAGTACAGGTGTCTCTGAACACACAGTGTTCTGAACACTCCTAACGATGAGCCATGCATGTATCAATGTAAGCATCGACAATTACGACTGAAATGAGCAAGTGATCTTTGGCACTGGATGCTGGTGTACTGGCAGAGCGTTGTGTAGGCTGACAGATCCCGATAAGTACTTCATCACGCCGACAGGAGGACACGAATACGTCGTCTTCCTTGACACCTGCATTGCGGGACGGAGGCAAACTGGCGGCGGCTCCATTATGCTCTGGGGAACATTCAAGTGGGCACCCATGGGTCCAGTGGAACTCGTGCAAGGCACCGTGACGGCCAAGGAGTGTCGTACACTAATTGTAGACAACGTACACGTCTTCGTGATGATCATGTTTGCCGGCGGCAGCGGCATTTTTCAACAACATAATTCGCGATATAACAAGGGTAGAAATGTGATGGATTGGTTCAAGGGACAGAGTGGCGAGTTCCATATGTGAACTCGATTGAATACATCTGGGATTTGATTGAACGTGGCGTCAGGTGTCATCGTCCACGGCCCCCGAATTTACGGGAATTAAGTGACTTGTGTGTGCAGATGTGGCGCCAACTCCCCCTAGCGATGTACCTCACTGCTTCCATACCACGACGCGTCGCAGCTATTGTCCGTGCCAAAGGTACCAGCTATTAGGCACGTGGTCATAATGTTGTGGCTGATCAGCGTACTTGTACGAGTGTGTTCGTCAAGAAAGACCCGGTTTGTGACTCACAGGAGACTGATTCTTCCATTACGACAACGCACCTGAAAACACAGACATCTCTGTTATGACAGTTTTTGACTAAAAATAGCATGGTTTCGCTGCCCCACGCACGTTACTCGCCTGAGACTTTTTCTTGTCTCCACGCATGAAAAGGGGTATGAAAGGACACCAGTCTGACAACATTGAAGAAGTCAAGAAAAAAAACTAGGGAGGAGCTGTCAGCCATTTCTAGAGACGACTCCAAAAACAATGAAGGCACCGCTGGGGCAAATCTACACTAATGGCCATTAAAATTGCTACACCAAGAAGAAATGTAGATGAAAAACGGGCATTCATTGCACAAATATATTATACTAGAACTGACATGTGATTACATTTTCACGCAATCTGGGTGCATAGATCCTCAGAAATCAGTACCCAGAACAACCACCTCTGGCCGTAATAACGGCCTTGATACGCCTGGGCATTGAGACAAACAGAGCTCGGATGGCAAGTACAGGTACAGCTGCCCATGCAGCTTCAACACGATACCACAACTCATCAAAAGTACGGACTGGCGTACTGCGACGAGGCAGTTGCTCGGCCACCATTGACCAGACGTTTTCAATTGGTGAGAGATCTGGAGAATGTGCTGGCCAGGGCAGCAGTCGAACATTTTCTGTATGCAGAAAGGTCCGTACAGGACCCGCAACATGCGGTCGTACATTATCCTGCTGAAATGTAGGGTTTCGCAGAGATCGAATGAAGGGTAGAGCCACGGGTCGTAACACAACTGAAATGTAACGTTCAGTGTTCAAAGTGTCTTCAATGTGAACAAGAGATGACCGAGACGTGTAACCAATGGCACCCCATACCATCATGCCGCGTGATACGCCAGTGTGGCGATAATAAATACACGCTTTCAATGTGCGTTCACCGCAATGTCGCCAAACACGACCATCATGATACTGTAAACAAAACCTACATTCATCCGAAGAAATGACGTTTGGCCATTCGTGCACCGAGGTTTGTCGTTGAGTACACCATCGCAGGCGCTCCTGTCTGTGATGCAGCGTTCAGTGTCATGGTTTCCGAGCTGATAGTCCATGCTGCTGCAAACGTCGTCGAACTGTTCGTGCAGATGGTTGTTGTCTTCCAAACGTCCCCATCTATTGACTCGGGGATCGAGACGTGGCTGCACGATCCGTTACGGCCATGCGGATTAGATGCCTGTCATCTCGACTGCTAGTGATACGAGGCCGTTGGGATCCAGCAAGGAGGTCCGTATTACCCTCCTGAACCCACCGATTCCATTTTCTGCTAACAGTCATTGGGTATCAATCAACGCGAGCAGCAATGTCGCGATACGGTAAACAGCAATCGCGATTACAATCCGACCTGTATCAAAGTCGGAAACGTGATGGTAAGCATTTCTCCTCCTTACACGGGGTATCACAACAACGTTTCACCAGGCAACGCCGGTCAACTGCTGTTTGTGCGTGAGAAATCGGTTGGAAACTTTGGCTGGTTCAAATGGCTCTGAGCACTATGGGACTTAACATCTATGGTCATTAGTCCCCTAGAACTTAGAACTACTTAAACCTAACTAACCTAAGGACATCACACAACACCCAGCCATCACGAGGCAGAGAAAACCCCTGACCCCGCCGGGAATCGAACCCGGGATCCCGGGCGTGGGAAGCGAGAACGCTACCGCACGACCACGAGATGCGGGCGGTTGGAAAACTTTCCTCATGTCAGCACGTTGTAGGTATCGCCACCGGCGCCAACCTTCTGTGAATGCTCTGAAAAGCTAATCATTTGCATATCACAGCATCTTATTCCTGTCGATTAAATGTCGCGTCTGTAGCACATCTTCGTGGTGTAGCAATTTTAATGGCCAGTAGTGTGTTAGTTGTAATGTCGAGTATTTTTAAAGGAGAAGACTGTTTTGTACACAATTAGAAAATATATAGCTTTTGAAAAAATAATTGTGGTTTCTTTGATAACCCCTCGTAGGAGGTGACTTAGGCAAAATGCGAGGCCGTGACTTACGTTGTACTGTTCGGGGGCGTCCCAGCCCACAAGGCGCTCCATGTTGAGCAGCGTGCCCGAGGCGACCCTCCAGGGGATGTAGTCGCGCTCCCGGCTGAGGTACGAGTGCAGCCGCAGCGCCGCCTCGGCGGACAGCACGTAGGCGGCGCCGGACAGGCTGGCCGCGTCGTCCAGCAGCTGGCCGCGGTTCGCGGGCGGGATGGCCTCGGGGTCGGACCGCAGCTGCTCCGTCAGCAGCGCCCAGTTCTGCTCGTCGTAGTTCACCCGATAGTAGCCTGCGGGCACAGCACTCGTACTGACGTGCTACCGGCAGCTGTTCTCCTCTGTCAGTTAGCGTTCCGCCGATCCTATGCCTCCCAGAAACTACCCAAACGCAATTCCACCGCCCTGGAAGCTAGACTGAAGAAAAATCGAGACTTCTTTATACGATTTGTCGACCTGGGAAAAGTGTTTGACGATGTATAATGTTGCAAGATATTCGAAATACTGAGACAAACTGAGGTAGGCTACAGGGAAAAACGCATTACACAATACGTATTAAACTAAGGGGAACAAAAACAGTGGCAGACCAAGCCTGTGGTGTGGGGTTGATCTGAGATTCTGTTATTCTGCGCAACGGATTAATATGAGATGTACCCTTTACCCTGTGGCTCCTGCAAGATGCAATTTCCACCCCCACACTACTACACGAGTCAGACAGACGCTCCTAACGTTCTAAAGAGAAATGCCTGAAAAATTTTCAGCAATAAATATCTTCTGGAGTCGTCCACTGTAAGGAAATGGCACAAAAATTCACAAAATTTCTTACGTAATTAGTGGGATACTTGGGTATTGGAGTAGTGCTAGTTAGTGTAAGAAAAGCATGAAACTAACGAAAGTTATTATTTGTTGTACAAAAATTCTGAGAAATCACAATGGCACTTTTAGTTATGAATTGAACAAGTTATATCCTGGTTCTTTTTGGAATGTGAAGTTACCTCTCAAGGATAGGATTCTCTAATGAAATTTCTATACAAAGTTTAAGATGGTTGTTGACTTGGCAGAATGCCTGAGAGGCGCGCCTACTCAACTTGAATAATTATCCTTTAGAACGTTGCTAGGTACGGTCGAGGCTGTCGCGTGTGAAATGCGGTGAAGTGTACTGTTGTGGAGGAAATATGCGCTCGCAAGAGCTGTAGCGCACAATACCGTAAGCTGCAATGACTGCTGTCTGCGCCGTTCGCTGCTGACAAATAAGTTAACTCTCGTTCTATCTGGATTGACCTTCGACAACCAAACTCTCATTACGCCTTGATGAAGTCAAGCATTCCTATTCGCCCCTAGTCTAGCTATTGGCGTTGTACACCGGTCAGATAACCAGTCCACTGCGATGCCACTTAAAAATTTGCTCGCAGGCATTTAACTATAACTCTGTCCGTTCACACCGCACAATATGTGTGTCGGCCAACACGGTGAACAACGCTTAATCGCAAGGACTCAATATAGAGAGTCGCACTTCGATTCGCTCTCGACAGAGGTGGTCTCCCAGTGAAGTACTGAGGAGAGACTCATTCCTCGCTCCAAGAGCGAGAACGCAACGGCGCCTCTCCACGCCAGACGTGAAGGGGTATATCTTTCGGTCTCTTCCATTACTCCTTCAGCTCAAGGCGTCAGAAATATCGTCTGCCAATCAGCATTGCTATTATAAAACGGGAGAATGACGTTTCGTTTAAGGCGACCAATCCGGAAACCTGTAGTATCGGCGTTTGGTCTTTGCTGTCTCCCTGTGAAAATTTCTGAAACTGCATGTTATGTGTAAAGAATGCGTAGGCTGGCCGCTCCCACACAATGTAGCGGAATTTGCTTTTAAGCCGAACACGGGGTCGTTCCTACTTTCCTTCGGGCGAACGCTGTCCGCTCCACGGGCGGCCACCGACCGACGTAGATGGGTTGGGACTGGCCTCCTGGCGTGCGGGTGCCTCTCTCGCACTAAAAGCTCCTGCGACCGTCGTGTCTGTAATGTATACGTGTACGCCAGCCTCGAGTATTTCAACCACGGTGCGCACTTGCGATTTATAGTTATTTGCATATTGTTTACATGAATTCATACAACGTTGACTTTGTCTTATCGAGTTTGGGTTCGAATGAAGCGTCTTGATGTGCGGAATATGACTGTGAAGACGGAATATGTAAGTAATGAAGGTCAGGACACCACGACGTCTTACACAACTAAGAACCAATCAGACTAAAAATAGTGTAACACTGGTACACTAAGTGATCAAAAGTATCCAGACACCCACCAAAACAGACGTTTTTCATATTAGGTGCATTGAGGCGCCACCTATTGCCAGGTACTCCATATCAAGGATCTCTGTAGACATTAGACATCGTGAGAGAGCGGAAAGGGGCGCTCCGCGAAACTCACTGACTTCGAACGTGGTCGGGTGACTGGGTTCAGCCGCGTGGGATTAGCCGAGTGGTCTAAGGCGCTGCAGTCATGGACTGTGCGGCTGGTCCCGGCGGAGGTTCAAGTCCTCCCTCGGGCATGGGTGTGTGTGTTTGTCCTTAGGATAATTTAGGTTAAGTAGTGTGTAAGATTAGGGACTGATGACCTTAACAGTAAAGTCCCATATGAGTTCACACACATTTGAACATTTTTGACTGGGTTCACTTCTGTCATACGTCTGTAAGCGAGATTCCCACACTCGTAAACACCCATGTTTCCGATGTGATAATGGAAACGTGAAGGGACAGGTACAGCACGAAAGCGTACAAGCCGACCTCGTCTGTTGACTGACAGAGACCGCCGACCCTTGAAGAGTGTCATAATGTGTAAGACGCAGACATCTATCGAGACCATCACACAGGAATTCCATACTGTGTCAGTATCCATTGCAAGTACCATGACAGTTAGGTGGGAGATGAGAAAACGTGGATTTCATTGTCGAGCGACTGCTCATAAGGCACACATCACGCTGGCAAATGCCAAAAGACCCCTCGCTTGGTGTAAGGAGCGTAAACATTCGACGATTGAACAGTGGAAAAACGTTCAGTGGAGTTACGAATCACGGTACACAATGTGGAAATCCCATGGCAGGGAGTGGGTATGGCGAATGCCCAGTGAACATCTGCCACCGTGTCTACGCCAACAGCAAAATTCTGAGGCGGTGGTGTTATGGTGTGGTCGTATTTTTCATGGAGGGGCTTGCACGCATCGTTGTTTTACGTGGCACTATCACAGCACAGGCCTACATTGATGTTTTGAAGCACCTTCTTCCTTCCCACTGTAGAAGACCAATTCGGGCATGGCGATTGCATCTTTCAACACGATCGAGCACCTTTTCGTAATGCACAGCCTGTGGCGGAGTGGTTACACGACAATAACATCCCTGTAATGGACTGGCCAGCACAGAATCCTGCCTGAACATCTTATAGAACATCTTTGGGATGTTTTGGAATGCCGACTTTGTGCCAGGCCTCACCGACCGACATCGATGCCTCTCCTCAGTGAAGAACTCCGTGAAAAATGGGCTGCCATTCCCCAAAAGACCTTCCAGCACCTGATTGAACGTATGCCTGGGAGAGAGGAAGCTGTCATCAAGACTAAGGTTGGACCAACACCATATCGAATTCCAGCATTACAGATGGAGGGCGCCACTAACTTGTAAGTCATTTTCAGCCAGGTGTCCGGGTACTTTTGATAACATAGTGTAAGTTGTCTTTCACCCCTGCTATTCCATCTATACGTCGAAAAAGCAATGCTGAAAATAAAAGAAAAGTTCAAGAGTGGGATTACAATTCAGACTGAAAGAATATCAATGATAAGATTCCCTAATGACACTGCTATACTCAGCGAAAGTGAAGAAGAATTACAGGATCTCTTGAATAGAAGGAATAGTCGACTGAGTACAGAATATGGATTGAGAGTAAATCGATGAAAGAGATAAGTAATGAGAAGTAGCAGGAATGAGAAACCCGGGAAACTTCTAATCAGAATTGGTGATCGCGAAGTACCGAAGTTAAGGAATTCTCCTAACTAGGCACTAAAATAAGCCATGACGGATGGAGCAAGGAAGACGTGAAAAGCACTGGCAAAAAGGGCATCCCTGTCCAAAGGAAGTGCACTAGTATCAAACATGCGCCTTAATTTGAAGAATAAATTTCTGAGAATTTACGTTTGGAGCACAGCATTGTATGGTAGTGAAACATGGACTGTGGGAAAATCGGGGCAAAAGAGAACTGAAGGATTTCAGACGTGCTGGTGCAGAAGAAGGTTCAGAATTAGTTGGACTGATAAAATAAAGAATGAGGAGGTTCTCCGAAGAATCGGACGATAGTACACGTATTAAAACGTCAGCAAATAACTTCCATGCTACTAGAGGCATCTGTAGAAGGTAAAATCTCTAGACGAAGGCAGAAATTGGAATACATCCAGCAAATAATTGAGGAAGTAGGTTGCAAGTGCTGCTCTTATGGTTCAAATGCCGCTGAGCAATATGGGACTTAACTTCTGAGGTCATCAGTCCCCTAGAACTTAGAACTAACTAACCTAAGGACATCACACACTTCCATGCCCGAGGCAGGATTCGAACCTGCGACCGTAGTGGTCGCGCGGTTCTAGACTGAAGCGCCTAGAACCGCTCGACCACCCCGGCCGGCTGCTACTCTGAGATGAAGAGGTTGGCACAGAAGAGGAATTTGTGGTGGGCTACATCAAACCACTCAGAAGACTGAAGATGCCCTCTCCCGCCTCCCCCTCCCCCCCCCCCCCCCCACACACACACCTCCAAAAGGAAGAAGAAAATCAGTTAACACCGATATTCTTCACTATAAATAAACAAACACTACATTATCAGTCAGTCTACCACTTCGCCCTCTAACTCCAATGATAGCCGCGTCATGTAGAATGGACGCACAGTACGAGTCTACGTCTACGTCGGTACTCCGCACGGTATGTAGCCGTGAGTACATATGGTAACATCTGGTGCAGCTAACTGATCCCCTCTTCCACACCCCACTCGCGAATGGAGCGTAGGGTAGAATGATTGTTGGTAAACGTCTGTATTACCTCAATTTCCAGAGCTTTAAATGAAACAACAAGTTCACTGTTACCAGTCACCGTTTTATTTATTTCCACGATGCGTTTCGAAGGTTTAAACCTCCATCATCTGGTGGATTTACATTAGTAAGTATTACATTTGTGTGTGTGTTGTGTTACGAGTTTTGGAGGAACTTGTGGCACTGCCTA
This sequence comes from Schistocerca nitens, assembly GCF_023898315.1. Taxonomy (NCBI): domain Eukaryota; kingdom Metazoa; phylum Arthropoda; class Insecta; order Orthoptera; family Acrididae; genus Schistocerca; species Schistocerca nitens. Next base: position 889,646,096 of record NC_064617.1, read on the forward strand.
GTGGAGAAACGAGACGCTGTTTCAGAATATGGTTTAGGATTACTTTTGACGAAAAATTAAACTGATATCTAATGGTAAACATTAAATAAGTAAACTACAGTACCTTCAGTGATCACAGGTTCCTTTTGCTGTCGTAACACATCACATGTATACTGCCACATTTGTAAACAAATATGGCGTCTGGAATCAGCTGGGTGCAAGGTTTGTATAGCAGAAGTGAAGACATAATCGTAAAGTGCAAAGAATATACATCATAACAATATTATTACAGAATAATTGCTTTAAGCATTTAGCGGTGTTTGTTTTGAGGTGTCAAATATATGTGTGTGTACTTCTGGTGGTATATAAATCCAATTCTGACAAGTTAAAACAGCAAACATTCGTACTCGTTTATACAATCAGGTGAAATGTTAAAATGGCTTAAACTTCATACTTATTGATAACAATTAGGTGAAATGTTACAGACTATAATTACAATGATCATATTGGCTACAACAGTAAAATCATACATACATTACACTCTTTGATTGAGGTTAATAAACAGATGTGAAGTGAGGGGCTGGAGGCAGAAGGAGAGGTAGAGAGAGAGAGAAAGTGTGTGTGTGTGTGTGTGTGTGTGTGTGAAAGGGAGAGGGAGAGGGAGAGGGAGAGAGAGAGAGAGAGGGAGAGAGAAAAGAGTGATTATATGAGAGGAAACATTTACATGGGAAGGAGTCTTAAGATTGCATGTTGCATATATTAGCTGCCTAATGCAACATGCAATCTTAAGACTCCTTCCCATGTAAATGTTTCTTCTCATATAATCACTCTTTTCTCTCTCCCTCTCTCTCTCTCTCTCTCTCTCTCTCTCTCTCACACACACACACACACACACACACACTTTTTCTCGCTCTCTACCTCTCCTTCTGCCTCCAGCCCCTCACTTCACATCTGTTTATTAACCCCAATCAAAGAGTGTAATGTATGTATGATTTTACTGTTGTAGCCAATATGATCATTGTAATTATAGTCTGTAACATTTCACCTAATTGTTATCAATAAGTATGAAGTTTAAGCCATTTTAACATTTCACCTGATTGTATAAACGAGTACGAATGTTTGCTGTTTTAACTTGTCAGAATTGGATTTATATACCACCAGAAGTACACACACATATATTTGACACCTCAAAACAAACACCGCTAAATGCTTAAAGCAATTATTCTGTAATAATATTGTTATGATGTATATTCTTTGCACTTTGCGATTATGTCTTCACTTCTGCTATACAAACCTTGCACCCAGCTGATTCCAGACGCCATATTTGTTTACAAATGTGGCAGTATACATGTGATGTGTTGCGACAGCAAAAGGAACCTGTGATCACTGAAGGTACTGTAGTTTACTTATTTAATGTTTACCATTAGATATCAGTTTAATTTTTCGTCAAAAGTAATCCTAAACCATATTCTGAAATAGCGTCTCGTTTCTCCACTAGGCAGTGCCACAAGTTCCTCCAAAAATCGTAACACAACACACACACAAATGTAATACTTACTAATGTAAATCCACCCGATGATGGAGGTTTAAACCTTCGAAACGCGTCGTGGAAATAAATAAAACGGTGACTGATAACAGTGAACTTGTTGTTTCATTTAATGTCAGTAACAGTCACGGTAAAGCCTAACCTAAAAATGTTCCAGAGCTTTCTTGTTGTGGTCATTTCTCGAGATGTACGTGGAAGGGTGTAATATGTTGCCAGACTCTATTGAAATTTCACAGGTACAGTTCTTCGTGATGCACAACGCCTCTCTTGTGGCGCGCGTCGCTTTGAGTTTGTTGAGCATCTCTGTAAAGGTCTCGCACGGACTAAACAGATCCCATGCTGGACAGCGCCGCCCTTCCTTCCATCTTCTCTATCTCTTCTATCAATCCTACCTAGTAATGGTCCCAGACTAATTAACAACAACCAAAAAACCGGTCGAACAAGCACCTTGTAAGCCCCTTCTTTAGGGGACAGATTACATGTTCTTAAGATTCTTCCAGTGAATCTCAGTATCGCATATGCATTTCATACTAATTGTTTTAAGTCGTTATTTCACGTCAGGTCGCTCTGGATAGCTACTCTTAGATATTTTATGGTAGTTTCTGTTTCCAGCAATTTCTCATCAGTAGCGTTGTTCACAGTAATGGAATTCTTTTCCAATGTGTGCATAACATGTTACATTTATTTTCGAACAGGGTCAACTGCCGGACTCTGCACCATTCATCAATCCTCTGAAGGTCCTTGTGCAAATGAGGTTGCAACATCTCTCTTAAAAATATCGACGTTGAGACCTTGATGTTCGCACGAAGAAGCACCGATATTTAAAAAAAAAAATTGCTCTTAAAAATCATACGACGATGTTTTTACGCAATTTTTATGTATTTTAGAAAAATTAGAAACAGCACGTCAACATGATTTTATTTGTGAGTAGCTTAATAAATGAATGTGAGTTGTGAGGTTAGAGGTATTTTAAAGCACAAAGGAACTGGAAACAGTCACCTGTTTCTTCACAAATGTACTTATATCTACCTACATTTCTTGACGTTAAGTTACGTGAGGCACGATGCGATGATTAACTATCTTCATGTAAATCAGATTACGAAACTAAATAAAATGGATCTCGTGAAGAAAATTCGTTTTTTTTATATTTTTAACGATTAAACACTTTTGAAAGCGAATTTAGGGAAAGAAGCTTAGTTAATCTAAGAGGGTGGTTTGAAAAGCTCTCGGAATCAACACGAGAGGTCAGCACAAGCGCAACGAGTTGTTCACGTGATGTCCATTGGACTGTTGCCTGTAAACAAGTGCCACGTTGGTGCTCTTGGAAGAGAGCTGTGGCAGTGAGGTGGCTCTGTTGTTCTCATGTAGTGATTTGCGAAGATGGAGAAAATCGAGATTCGAGCAGTGATTAAGTATTTCGTAAAGAAAAGTATGAAAGCAAAGGACATTCATGCCGATTTCCAGAATACACTGGGGGACTTTGCTGCTTCATACTCAACAGTTGCAAAGTGGGCAAATGAGCTTATATTTAGTCGGGAGAACTTAGATGATGATCTGCACAGTGGTCGGCCAAGATGTGTCACTACTCCAGAAATCATTGCAAATGTGCACAAAATGGTCATGGAGGATCGCCGATTGAAAGTGCGTGAAATTGCTCACGCTTGCCAGATGTCATCTGAAAGGGTATATCACATTTTAACTGAAGAATTAGACATGAAAAATTATCTGCAAGATGGTTGCCGCGACTCTTGACGCAGGATCAAAAACGAATGAGAATGGTCATATCGGATCAATGTTTGGCCCGTTTTAGGAGAAACGAACAGTTTTTTTGCGCCGGTTTGTGACCACAGATGAAACTCGTGTGCACTTCTATACCCCAGAGACAAAACAACAGTCAAAGCAGTCGAAACATGCTGATTCTTCGCCACCAAAGAAAGCAAAGACAATTCCTTCGGCGAGAAAGGTCATGGTATCAGTGTTCTGAGATGTGAAGGGGATTCTGTTTGTAGATTACCTCCCCATTGGACAAAAGATTACTGGAAAATACTATGCTAACCTCCTGGACAATTTGCAACAAAAGATACGCTAGAAAAGGTCAGGTATAGCGAGGAAGAAAGTCATCTTCCATCAAGACAATGCGCGCCCGCACACATGTGACGTCGCCATGGCAAAATTACACGAATTAAGTTATGAACTGTTGACACACCCGCCTTATTTACCTGATATGGCTCCGTCAGACTTCCATCTCTTCCCAAAACTGAAAAATTTTCTTGGTGGACGAAGATTCACTTCAAACGAAGAATCGATAGCAGGAGTTAACTATTTTGCAGGCCTGGAGGAAACTCATTTCCGAGATGGGATAAAGCCACTAGAACATCGTTGGACCAGGTGCATTAATCTACAAATAAACAAAATGTATCAATGATCCAAGTACTTTTTTTCTACTCATTTCCGAAAACTTTTCAAACCATCCTCGTAGTTCCAAGCAGTCTTGTTTCCTTCTTATGTGAAGATTACCGCAATCTGCGAGAACAAGAGCTCGCTTGGCACAGATGAGGCAACCGTGGGAAGATACGCCTTTGAAATTTTTGCAAGTTTTGGAGAAGTAACTTCAGGCCCTCCTTGACTTCAGTATGGTCCCTTTCCATTGGTGTAAGAGGAGACAACAGATGCATCTGAATCTCATTTTCACTAATGTTTCCACCAGATGTCGATCACTTAGCCGTCATGTTGTAACGCCGGAAATGCATATCCTGCTATTTCCATCTATCGTACTATAAATTTTTTCCTTATTTTGTTACCTGAAGATATGACTTTTCTGTGTCTTTATATACTGTAATTGTTTTACTATATATATATATATATATATATATATATATATATATATATATATATATATATATATATATGGCTCTGAGCACTATGGGACTCAACATCTTAGGTCATAAGTCCCCTAGAACTTAGAACTACTTAAACCTAACTAACCTAAGGACATCACACAACACCCATGCCCGAGGCAGGATTCGAACCTGCGACCGTAGCAGTCCCGCGGTTCCGGACTGCAGCGCCAGAACCGCTAGACCACCGCGGCCGGCCGATATATATATATATATATATATATATATATATATATATATATATATATATTTTATTTCTATTTTTACGCTGGGTCTTGCCTAGGGAAAACTATGCTATCGAACGAATACATAGATAGGTCGTGTGGAGAACCAAAGTGTTTAGGATCTTTGGTAGTGTGAACTCGGCCGCGTGGAGCGCGGGCAGAGGGGAGTCTGGCTGGAGTAGTGCAGTGGAGCAGGTGTGTTATGTGACGCTCCCGCGAGTTGCCGCGCTTTCGGGGTTTGGCAGCATGTAATTGCGCTCGACTTGCTATAATACACTCCTGGAAATGGAAAAAAGAACACATTGATACCGGTGTGTCAGACCCACCATACTTGCTCCGGACATTGCGAGAGGGCTGTACAAGCAATGATCACACGCACGGCACAGCGGATACACCAGGAACCGCGGTGTTGGCCGTCGAATGGCGCTAGCTGCGCAGCATTTGTGCACCGCCGCCGTCAGTGTCAGCCAGTTTGCCGTGGCATACGGAGCTCCATCGCAGTCTTTAACACTGGTAGCATGCCGCGACAGCGTGGACGTGAACCGTATGTGCAGTTGACGGACTTTGAGCGAGGGCGTATAGTGGGCATGCGGGAGGCCGGGTGGACGTACCGCCGAATTGCTCAACACGTGGGGCGTGAGGTCTCCACAGTACATCGATGTTGTCGCCAGTGGTCGGCGGAAGGTGCACGTGCCCGTCGACCTGGGACCGGACCGCAGCGACGCACGGATGCACGCCAAGGCCATAGGATCCTACGCAGTACCGTAGGGGACCGCACCGCCACTTCCCAGCAAATTAGGGACACTGTTGCTCCTGGGGTATCGGCGAGGACCATTCGCAACCGTCTCCATGAAGCTGAGCTACGGTCCCGCACACCGTTAGGCCGTCTTCCGCTCACGCCCCAACATCGTGCAGCCCGCCTCCAGTGGTGTCGCGACAGGCGTGAATGGAGGGACGAATGGAGACGTGTCGTCTTCAGCGATGAGAGTCGCTTCTGCCTTGGTGCCAATGATGGTCGTATGCGTGTTTGGCGCCGTGCAGGTGAGCGCCACAATCAGGACTGCATACGACCGAGGCACACAGGGCCAACACCCGGCATCATGGTGTGGGGAGCGATCTTCTACACTGGCCGTACACCACTGGTGATCGTCGAGGGGACACTGAATAGTGCACGGTACATCCAAACCGTCATCGAACCCATCGTTCTACCATTCCTAGACCGGCAAGGGAACTTGCTGTTCCAACAGGACAATGCACGTCCGCATGTATCCCGTGCCACCCAACGTGCTCTAGAAGGTGTAAGTCAACTACCCTGGCCAGCAAGATCTCCGGATCTGTCCCCCATTGAGCATGTTTGGGACTGGATGAAGCGTCGTCTCACGCGGTCTGCACGTCCAGCACGAACGCTGGTCCAACTGAGGCGCCAGGTGGAAATGGCATGGCAAGCCGTTCCACAGGACTACATCCAGCATCTCTACGATCGTCTCCATGGGAGAATAGCAGCCTGCATTGCTGCGAAAGGTGGATATACACTGTACTAGTGCCGACATTGTGCATGCTCTGTTGCCTGTGTCTATGTGCTTGTGGTTCTGTCAGTGTGATCATGTGATGTATCTGACCCCAGGAATGTGTCAATAAAGTTTCCCCTTCCTGGGACAATGAATTCACGGTGTTCTTATTTCAATTTCCAGGAGTGTAGTTTCTGACACGGTGTCGCGGACGGGAAGCATTAGCTGGCGCATATCAAGAGCCCGTTTCGCTTGGCGACCATGTCGAGAAGAAGGCGCGCCAACATCGAGCTTCTGCAACAGCGACGACCGACAATGAGTGACTGTCGCCACCTCCTCGACAGACCTCAGCTTTTCAAACTGTTCAAATCACAAAATTACAGCAACGTAGCATGAACCTTTGTTGCTCATTGTCCCAATTGCATTACCAAGCAGGGTCCCTTCCTTTTCCGGAATGAACCTGAGTGCCGTTGAAATTCAGACGCCAGCGTTGAAGTAATATCATTCCATTTCACTGCTTTAATTTCAAAGTTCAGTTAGTGTATTCATAGCTGGCTACAGTATTTAGATTACACAAGCACAAATTAAGAGTGCGAGTTTTGTTACCATATTTTAGCTTACCTGTGACCGCAGCTCAGCTTGGTACGTACTAAATTTTACTATTGTTAATCGTTCAGAATCATTTAATTCAAGTTCAAAGTTAAATCTCTTATTTCTAAATTGCGTAGATTCAAGTAGCTTTTGAAATGATTGTTGAGGTAGCCCAAGACTAACCGTATTTTACTGAATTTCGATGTGCTTCAGAAACAAAGCTCACTATTAATTTCAGTCACTAAATTAACTTTCAATTTTCCGGTTTTATTAATTCTTTTGCTAAATTAAGTCAGAGTGTAGCGTAATTTATTACTTCTGACTAACTTTCAGTTTTCACACTACACGTATCAACCTTCAGTTGTCACGCTTCTAGTGCTAATTATATGTGTAATAACCTTTCTTTTTCAGTTACTATAGTAATTGTCCATAGGACTGGCGACCGTAATTTCCCTCAAATCTCAAATATCTAATTACCGCTAGTTAATTGTTAACGTAACGGCCTCACATTTACTTTCTTTATTAACTTTACCCCTTTTCAAAATTAATTTCCACCAGTTTCATTCGCATTTTTCCTTTCATTTAGATGTAACCCTTTCCTCCCTCTTTACCGACAGATTAACTTCGGTGACGATTGCTTTTCCCAAATTTCCATTAGGTACACGTGGTTTAATTTTTCACTGTCATTAAGGTCGATAAGTGAGGGGGAGGTTACAACGGTTTTGTGTGCCAATCGCTTGTGGTATTTCCAGATTCAGATTCTGAATCTTCTTTCTTCGACTAATCGGTTTTGTCGTTCTTGATTGCAAGTGCAGTAATTCCCTTACATGTTCATTTAAGTAACTAATTACCTTTGATTTAGCGACAGCATCTTTGAAATGCATGAACTTGAATCTTGGGTCAAGAGTTTTTAAAACTTCCAATACAACAGAGTGATCTAAGTCATCGAATCTTCTTGCCAGTTGTTTATTTATTTCTTTTTTAAATTTAATTTGTAGGTGTCGTACTTTCGACTGCGTATCGAACACACCTGGCCAACGGGATCACTTTGTTTACTGTAAAGTAACTGTCCCCTGACATTGCTTTTGTTAATTTTTCAAACGGTGGTAGCAATTCCGCCATTTCTTTGACACGGTATAACTCGCTACTAGAATCCGTTGAGGGAGCCTCACCTCTAGTTAAAAGTATCTCTCTGAGTACAAATTCTATCGTATGCGAAAGTCAGGTACCATTTTCTTCAATTTGGACTTCTTGCAGTCCCGTATCTAGCTATCTTTCCCATAACTCGTTACTTGCACTGATGCTCCCTTTAATATACTTGACAATATCTCGAATCTTCAGTGTTTTACATCATCAATACATGTATTTACGACTAAGTAATCGTATGAACAAAGCAAGGAATAATCTTTTTTTTTCGCCAAACGTGTCGCGATTGACCTCCATAACAGTGCTGTCATTAGCCGTGAGGATAGCTGAAAGTGTTTCAATTGAATATTCCATTCGGAAAAACGATTTGTCAGTTTTTAGGTGATGTTCAGTTCAAAAACATCTAACGTTCCGTCGAAGAGGTGAATCTCGTGTATAAAGTGAATAGTAATGACCATAAGTAATTCGTTTTGCATTGCTACAGAAGAATGTTGAAAATTAGTTGGAGTGATGAGTTGAGGAATGAGATGTCCTCTGGAGAATCGGCGAGGAAAGGACTATACGGAAAACACAGACAAGGAGACGGGACAGGATGGTAGGACATCTGTTAAGACATCACGGAATAACTTTCATGATGCTAGAGGAAGTTGTAGAAAGTAAAAAGTCTAGAACAGGGCTTCACAACATACGTGCTCGCGCAGCAAGCTGTGAGCAGCAAGGCGCGAGCACGGAGCAGCGCGAGCACGCTACCCCCACTACCGGACCAGAGCGGAGAGTGGGGAAAGTCACGTGGGGCACACAACAGCTGCCGCCAGTCAATGTAAATCCGCGGCCAACTGCAGGGATATCACTCACGAATTATTACTGCGACTAATGAAACAAATAAAGGAGAATGTACACGTGCCACATAATTTTATTAGCTTAGTGTATGCCTCTACATTCGCGTTAATTTGTGAACTGTTACACAATAAAAGGTGTCACTGAAGTGTGGGATTCTCGGTTATCTTGTACTTTTTGCCCTTTACAATTGCGTCTATGTTCGGAGTAATTGTTCTTGTGCATTTTAGGCGCAGCGTGCAGTTTAAATTTCGATCAGACAATGCGTTTCTCAGGCGCGTCTTGTTACATTTCATTGCAGAGAACAGTTGTTCACAAACATACGTGGAACCGAACATTGATATTATTGTAGCCGCCAGTTTGTGCAAACGAGGAAATCTATCCTGAGGGAAGTGTCTGTAGAATTCCAAAATGTTTTTCTTGTTCGGAAATTTGTCTCTGCAGTCTCTGTCACACTGCAGGTCAATAACTTCTTGCTGCAGCTCAGGACGAATCTCTTAAATATTCGCTGAATATGGAGCGAACAGATCAAAATCACTGTCTAGTGCTGTCAGATCTTGAAAGCGCTGATCAACTAAACTATGTGAATAACGTTCACAGTCTTTGTGAAAATCTTGCATGGATGATAATTTAGGAAAATGAGCTAGGTTTCCTGTTTCCAGCTGACTCACCCAAAGTGTCAATTTCATTTTAAAAGCTCGTATTCGATCTATGAAATGAGTAATTAGCAGATCTTTACCTTGTAGTGAAAGGTTCAAAGCATTCAGATGGCTAGTTAAATCTGCTAAGAACGCGAGATCACATTCAAACGTGCGCGCACATTTCCCCTCCCTCCCCTCCCTCCCTACTCCGCGACCTTGCACCTGCTCGCGAGCACGTGCCTGAGCAGACGCGAGTACTCGCGCTCAAAACCGGCCAGTTGTTAAGCCCTGGTCTAGAAGGAGATTGAGTCTGGAATACATCCAGGGGAAGACTGAGATTGGAATACATCCAGCAAATAACTGAGGGCACAGGCTGCAGGTGCTACTCTGAAATGAAGAGGTCGGCACAGTAGAGGAATTCGTAGCGGGCCGCATCAAACCAGTCAGAAGTTACATATTCTGTAGTACAGAAGCAACTGGCCATCACAAACGAAGGAGACAGATACTAACAACAAAAGCCATCCATAGTCGCAAGCCAGCATCCAGCATTACGCTTGAAATAGCTATGTAACATGTAATTTTCTTTGCACCATCTGAAGATGAGCCTGAAAAGATTCGAAAACCGGTTCATGGAATGAATAAATCACTATTTCAAAAAGTGACTGGTTGCAGTTTTACGTATTTACTTTGAATAAAATGTCACGGATTGTTTGGGAAAAAAAGCTTAATTTAAGCTCCAGAATAGAAATCGGTCACTCACCAGCCACGTGCAGGTTGAGGAGTAGCCAGTCGTCTGGCTGAGCCACGGCCGGCACCTCCAGCTCAGAGTCCAGCAGCCAGAGCCGTGGGGGAGAGGCGGAGAAGTTCGCCTCAGAGCGGGACGTGTAGGTGACGGGCACTGGCCACACGGTGTCTGCGTCCGACAGGTACGGTGCCTGCAAATTCACACAGGTGGTTCCGTGAGGGCTGCAGAGTAGACCTCAGTGGGAAGTGGGAAGGGAAACACTAGGTTCACATCGATAACACGTCTGCGTGACGTCACTATGACGTGGACGTGCGCGGTTTCGACCGTCGTGGACATCTAGCGACTTTCGTGGTCGTGTCGAGTATGAGCGTGATGGGCCTCGTTTGCAGTGGCCGTCCATCTTGTGTTTACGCAGAGGTATCACTGTGGTGAGCCTACAGTCTCACGATTTCACTCGGGAATTGGCACCATCATCGTGTTGATACATGACACCACCTAGGAAACGTTCGATCTGCAATATTGTGACTGTCTGCTGTTTTCAATACCTTATTATTACCAAGAATGAACGTAATGTATGCGTAACAGTTATGTTCTTTTCAGAAATGGTCTGTAAATACCCAATCAGTATGTGTGCGCCTCATTAACATTAAAAACTGAACCGATTTATTTGCTCCATACCAATGGATAAGCCACATCTTCCCTTACCTTATTCCATTTGACATGTTTATTGACTTCGTTTTAATTTATATGTTTAGTCATTTGAAGACTATATAGGTAAAGTACTTTTGTCTAGTTTCACATACAAAATTATAAGTGCTTTGCACACCAGAATAATAAATCTAATATTACCATAACGCTTTTCTCAAATCGTAAAAGGACTGTAAATATGGAGTATCGTTTTGACTGTTGTAACCACTCTTGCTCACGAATTAAAGCAGCATTTCATATCTTCGATTAGTACAGTTTTGAAAACTATTGTTGTCTTTTCTTTCTTTGAAAGTGAGAACCAGCCAACTCCATACTCGTATTTTACATACGGTTGTTGAGCCGGCCAATATATTACTTCCCCCTACATATGTCTCTCGTAATGACCATGAGTAGAAAATTTGAGAAATTAGAGCCAATACAGTGGCTTACTGACAATCGTTCTTCCCTCGCGCTATTCGCGAGTGGAACAGGATTGGAGGGCTCAGTTAGTGGTACAAAAGGGACCCTCCGCCACACACCATTACGTGGCTTGCGGAGTGTGATGTAGATGCAATTATGTAATATCAAAAGTAATTAAAATACATAATTATGTAATACGAAAAGTACTTAACAATAAGTTTCCCCATTGGAAAAAGTGTGGTGGTTGTGGGAAGTATATTCTAATTTGTGCGAAAAATTACAGTTCACCGCGAAAGAAAACGAACTTGTGAAAGTAACTGAAGCAATGAGAAAAAGCAGTTGTAGGTACAGAATATATTACATCTGCATATGTATGTTCAACTATACATGACGGTAGTATCTGTTCCCGAAAGAACAGTTACCGTGGATGACCATGCAGCTTTGCTAGAAATGAAATTATAATCAAATTGACACCCTAGCTGCAAACAGGCGTTGATGTACTTCATTGGGGACATATTGAAAATGTGTGCCCCGACCGGGACTCGAACCCGGGATCGCCTGCTTACATGGCAGATGCTCTATCCATCTGAGCCACCGCGGGCACAGAGGATAGTGCGTCTGCAGGGACTTATCCCTTGCACGCTCCCCGTGAGATCCACATTCCCGACATGTCCACACCACTACATTCGTAGTGCGCCTAACAGATGTTTGCCCATAGATGGATAGAGCGTCTGCCATGTGAGCAGGAGATCCCGGGTTCGAGTCCCGGTCAGGGTACACATTTTCAATATGTCCCCAATGAAGTACATCAACGCCTGTTTGCAGCTAGGGTGTCAATTTGATTATCATTTCATATGTATGTTCTTTAATAAAATATTCTTGGGTTTCGAGCCGCATCAAGTGGTTAACTGCTGACGAGCTATCGGTAGAGATCTCCTCTGTCATTGTCAAATGGTTGAGTGTCCTCTGAATGCCGTTGCCGTGCTTATACAGCTGCGCCGCCCTCAGTGACGTCACTGGTGCCTAGTCCAGCACCATATATGACCATGTTTTGGTTCCGGGACTCCGCCGAAAGCTCTAGGGCAGTTAACCTATCGATGCGGCTTGAAACCCGAGAACATTTTAGTAACGGATATCGCCACGAAAGCATGCATTCGTACATAACATACGCTCTCGTTTGAAACAGAAGTATCCTAAAATAACTAGCTTGCAAATCTTCTTTTGTACTTTATAGACGGTTGAGACTATGCTGTGTTTTAGTTCTTTTTATGTATCAGTCTTTTCTATGCTTTTTATTTTCAGTTGTACTTTTTTTGTTTTACTCGATGAACAACTTGTATCGAACATTGGCTCTGAGCACTATGGGACTTAACATCTGTGGTCATCAGTCCCCTAGAACTTAGAACTACTTAAACCTAACTAACCTAAGGACATCACACACATCCATGCCCGAGGCAGGATTCGAACCTGCGACCGTAGCATTCACGCGGTTCCGGACTGAGCGCCTTAACCGCGAGACCACCGCGGCCGGCGTATCGAACATTTACTGATATTTAGGTGATTTATGCTTAATTTGTAAATTACTGACAATTACAAGTCACTCCTGGGATAGAGCGCTCTTATATGGACATAACGTCAAATACTGCAGAACATACTGTACTCAGCTTAATAAAGTCCGAGAATTTTATAAGAAAGGAAATGCGGAAAAAATGTTGGAGGTACCAGCTACATTCTTTTCCGCATTCCGACATTCTAAGCACTACACTACTGTAGAGACTTGCAGCTTACGCCTCGAAACTTCAACTGCCGTTACGCTTTTAGCGACACGTTTTGGAGTGGTCCTCAATACTCGTAGCAGCCTGTTTTCAGAGGACATACCTAATAGTATAAAAGCTTTCAAACATGTTTTCCCCCACTTCTTAGAACACGATATTACCACGGAAGTCGATAGACGTCCCCGACAGTCGAGAATGAATATGAAGAAGTAGTGACGTTACGTAGAAGTGTTATCGAGGTGAATCCATCGTCTCCCGAGGTGGGAAAGTCGAAGCACCTGTGATATGACAGCTGAACCGTCGGTGTAGTTCCTGGAGACGGAGATGAAAGGGAAGCCACCCTGCCGCACCCAGGGCAGCATGACTTCTTCTAGGTAGGTTCCCTCGGGCAGGGAAGAATCAGGCGTGACGTAATCCAGGGTCCTCAACAGGAGGTCGTCCGTCGCCGCGCTGAACATGCTATGGACAGATCACATCACATTACAGCAGATTCACTACTACTCGTGAGGTGACAGCAGAGCTAGTTACATTTCCACGGTATTCTATATGAATTAAACACATGTTAAAAAGCTAAACATAACAGTGTGTGACGCTTGAAGGATAAGCATTATTTCCATGCACTGACCTCAACACATAGCAGCGCTGACCTGTGTCAAGTGCTAACACGTTATGTGAACGTATTACCCGTTGCCTTTCGTCACGGCATCTTAGGTCAGCATATTCTGTTTAACGATTTTTCTGACGTTTTGCTGGTATCAGTGTCTGGCATTGTCAAGGATTCATTGCTGGTGACGGACATTGGCCGAAGATCACGAGACGAACAACAGGCAATACATCAGTAAGTTGCCACGAAAGCGTCATCAGTGTAGATTAGTATTTCGAGGACGGGTTACGACAGGTGGTTTCAATGTGACCTTACAGCATTTTTAAAGGTTAACTTTAATTATAATCACCCTGTATGTATTTCACATGCCGCGCCAGCTTGCATTAAATTACAACTAACATTACGACGTCTGGCAACTCGAAACACCACCATCACTGCAATACACGTGTCGCATTTTGAAGAGTAATATTTCTAAATTTTTGCGTTACATAATTATATGCTATCTACAGCACACTAAAGAACATCGGAAAGAGTTTTATCTCAACAGCTCTGTTCTTTTTTAATTTCTAGTTACTCAAGATTCTCGCTGGTCACAGGTGCTGCGAAGTACACGTTACGTTTGTCGATAATACTTAATTCTGTAACCAAATTTTGTACTACTGTACAGACAATCATTACTTAGTGATTGCGCCAAGATTTTTGTTTACACTTCATCATAAAATTTATACTCTATGACTGAAGCAAAAAATTATTTTCATTGTACGTCAGCAAGTCATTTTAAACGATGCTCTATTACTCTATTACAAAACTGATTACAGGGAATGCTGAGTGCTGAGGTGCCTGTCGGGCGGTTTTAGAATGTTTTTCCACTTGACAAAGTATTTATTTAGTTAGTTGAAAACTAAGACCATTATTTTGTCATGGCGCTAACTGTTGACGTACGCAAGCAAATGATTTAAGACGTGTACTGTACAACGAACAAGAGAAAAATGAATGCATATGAACCTAGCGGCAGTTACTGAAACTCGTAGGCGATGGTGGGGGAAGCAACATCATGCAAGAAAAACGTCTTTTAAATTTCGTAACTTACGCATAAGCTGCAGTGTGTGCAGTATAGTGTCTCCACAGGTAAGATGACCTACGTGAGTGGTGGTGAGGCCATGCACATGTAAGTAATTCATGTCTGTGCAAAGGTAGGTCAAAATTATTGTGGACTACCTGCATCTGTTCACTCCTGATGTCTTCTCCGAAGGCGATGCCGTCATCCAGAAGGAGAACTGTCCTTGTGACAAGGCGAGAATCGTGTTGTAAACGTTTGATGAGAGTGTTGGCGAACTTGGCCTCCTTATTGGTCTGCTCTGAACTGAACTGAAGGAACACACCTGCGACGCTATCGTTCACCAGCTTGGCGCCCACAGACCAGAGGTCCGAATTTTACGAGAATTACGTGACTTGTGAATACGACCTCTTGGTTCAAATGGGTCTGAGCACTATGGGACTTAACATCTGAGGTCATCAGTCCACTAGACTTAGAACTACTTAAACCTAACTAACCTAAGGACATCAGACACATCCATGCCCGAGGCAGGATTCGAACCTGCGACTATAACAGCTGCGCGGTTCCAAACTGAACTGCATAGAACCGCTCGGCCACAGCGGCCGGCAACACGACCTCTTGCTCATCAGGTGTGCCGTGGGTATGCATATTAGATTGATGCTGGATCTATCACCACAGTTCATACAAAATGATAGATTACCCCTTGAGGCGAGCATGACACATAGAAATAAACTGCCACGCGCGTCGGAAAACGTTATTTCATAAGTTTCTGAACTCGCCAGGTACATCGTCTACTGCTTGTGGTTGGAGGACCTGGGCATTTCAGTTGGATAATTTACTTTAATGGTTGCTCTCTTTGATCTCGTAAATTAATGTTTATTCAAACAATGTGTAAAATTACTCAAAACACATAAACACTGAGCGAGGTGGCGCAGTGGTTAGCACACTGGACTCACGTTCGGGAGGACGACGGTTCAATCCCACGTCCGGTCATCCTGATTAGGTTGTCCGTGATTTCCATAAATCTCTTCAGGCAAATGCCGGGATGGTCCCTTTGAAAAGGAAATGCCCGACTTCCTTACCCATCCTTCCCTAATCCGATGAAACCGATGTCCTCGCAGTTTCGTCTCCTCCCGCAACACAACCCACAAACTCACCACAAGACTATACAGAAACTCCAGACATTCGCAGAACCCGTTTATTCTGAATCTGGGGAACTACGACCACAACCATACATGGAAACATAAAAGACCAAAAGACATACTTGCAAGGGCATAACATCTATGGCCAAGCATACGCAAACATAACGGCACAGGCGAGCCCCTGTTAATCAGACACATTTACTGGATATCCAGCTGAAATACACTGCCGAATAACTGGCACCACACAGGGAAGCCGTACCGTACACTGCATGCAAACAAGCTCCACACATCCCCCACACAGTGAGATGATCTATGGCCGATCTCCCACTACTGTATAACGATCTTGATTGTTCCAGGAATGTAGCAGCTGCAGCAACTGGGACACATCGCCATCGCTTGACACGGTAATGATGCATGATACCTATACTAACAAATCCAACCTTGCATGAGCTATCGCAGCTAGTAAGCCACTACTGCTCTTACTACCCACTCCACTGTCGCAGAGGTTTTTTCCCACGGCACGAGCCATGGCACTTTTTTCCCTCTGCTCTTCAAATCGCTACCCTCACTCGCGTTTCGTCCACTATCTATCACCTGATGGATCGTGTTAATGCGTAGCCTTACCCAGACGCACGGACAACATCACAGCCCAGCATCCTGTGATCCACTTACTAGATAACTAACATGTTTACGGAGGTGACAGTAGAACTTTTGGTTTGGTCACCACGTTGGTGCGGGCGTGGAGGGGCCCCATCTCTTAACCCAACGCAACCCAACCCAACATAAACATCGAGGTTATGAAACAATCTGAGAGCGAATTTACACAACTAAAATAGAACAATGGTAAAGTTTGTGAATGTTTGTTAGGGTCGCCATCAGCAAGATACTGGACAATTACGATTGAGATGGTGCCCATACACGTAAAGGACGCAAATTACATTTTCAGCCATGATTGCAAAACAGTATGAACCCGAACTGAGCACACAACAGATCGATAAATAAAGGAAGAACCAGAAAGAAATATCACCAGGCGCGTGGGCTCCAATGAATTAAGTCGATAACGAAACAAAACGAGTTGTTACGGAAAAGATTCCTTTTGAAGCAAGAATTAGATTGCAGGAAAACTTGTATACTAGTGTGTGAGACGGGTAGACAGAGTTATGGAAACTAAATATAGAAACCGGGATGAAGTTCTTTTCTGCTCACTATATCGCCGATTGCCAAAGGCGGGAGCGCGCATTGCAAATGCGGTCTACCGTGATTGTTGGCGGGCGAGGTTGCTGCGGCAAGTCGCGGTGCGCCGAGCTCAGTGTTGTTGGGGCTGGGCCGACGGTGATGTGACTGCGAATCAAGGATCTCATCATGCTCCTCATTACTGATCGTGGATCTGAGTAAGTTCACAGTGAAACTTCTAAGACTTGCAGAATCCTGAAGTCAATGAAAAACACGTATGGTGGCGTAGTTCAGAGTAAAATCACAAAGTAGAAGTTCGGATTAGAATCGCGAATGCCTCTCTCAGTTTTGGTAGCCTTCCTTCAGACCTCAGAAAAGCACGCTGCACAATCATTTGTAGCCAGTCCAAGAAAGGGACTAGGTGCTCTTCCAGTCAGAATGAGGAAGTCCCTTCACTGGCTCCCAACATAAAGTTAAAGATGTACCCGCCAAAGACATACTTGTGTATGGAAACAGGAAACGAGTGTCTCCCTATCTTACGTCTAGACTTGATAGTCGGAAATTCTGAATATTTTGTTGGGCTTCGCACGGTACTCTCACGACAGAAGGAAGTTACAAAAATTTGGAGACACGAATGGCTGCATATTTTGCTTGAGGAAAAGTGTCTGGAGACCGTACACAGAAGGACAATGGGAAGTTGACAGCTGAGACCTCCACTCGAAGTTTACTAAGAAGCAGGGTTCTTCTATAGAGGACACCAGTCTTCCTTCCCACTGCTCATTGTCCAAGGAAGTTGGGCCAGAGGGTAATCTCTGCCCGCCGCTATGGCCGAGTGGTTCTAGGCGCTTCAGTCCGGAACCGCGCTGCTGCTACAGTCACAGGTTCGAATCCTACCTCGGGCATAGATGTGTGTGTTGTCCTCAGGTTAGTTAGGTTTAAGTAGTTCTACGTCTAGGGGACTGATTACCTCAGATGTTAAGTCCCATAGTCCTTAAAGCCATTTGAACCATTTGATAATCCCTGAAAGGCTCGCCCGACTGTCCATGCCCTCCACTAGCGTAGACCTACAGTCTGAGTGACCGGTAGCTCTTACAGAGCGTGCGAAAATTTCACCTGTTCTTGACCCAGCGAAGAGGAACTGCCCTGGTCAATGCCAGAAGCATTATTGGAGAAACTACCATAGGAATGAAATGTTAGATTACATACAGAGGAGTGGCTTACCAACACTGCTAAACGACACCCCTGAACCACTCATGTAATCGGTGAGCAACACACTAAAAACCGAATCGTAAAGTAAATGAAGCAACAGAATCTCGTAGGCAATTCAGCATGCGAATAGGATAAAATGTGAGGAGAGAGGCATGAAAGTGGTTGCCACTTCGCAATGTCTGGTGTTATATGCCTCCAAAAATCTCCCAAGGACTTTTCAAATGCGTGCCACGCAGATCGATGTAGTATTGCGTTAGAAAAGTCGAACATCACGATATCAAGTAGGTGCTGATAAACGTTTTGCCTCATCTGTGCATAGAGGTAGATATTTGATTTGAGTTTTGCCGCAAAGACGCCCTTGTACACTGAATGAAATAGCTAAAGAGTTAAACTAAAGTACAATAAAATATGTAAACAAACAGTTTTCAAAGTTTCTGCGTGCACACGACCCCTGAAGTGGACATACTCATTAAATCACAATACAGTGTAAACGTACTAGTATTAGCCACTTTACAGGACTTCACAATTAAAGAAATGAAACCAAGTGAATCTAGAAAAGTAGAATATAGAATAACTCTTAGGGCTACATCACGTCCGTAATTTTGTAATGCACATTTTTTTTGAAAAAGGTTGTGTTATATCCAGGGTCAAGAAAATTTATTACCAATTTTTCAGTGGTACTTACTTGTTTCTGAGGTAGTTGGAGAGGCCTCTGAAGAACGCATCAGATCCCATGACGTTCTCTATCATCCAGATTATTGATGCACCTGCCACAAACACAGATTATGTTTCGATGGAACAGCGTACTTTGTCAGCAAAAATCAGCTAAGGCAGAATGGTCAACAATTCTTAATTAAGCTATAATTACTGCATGTGCTGTAAACGCCTCAAGAACAGTTCATATTGTTCATAGTGTAGATCCACCATTTCGTTCTAATGTGATAATCTTCATTACAGGTTTATATTTCAGTTGCACACAGATCTACACAGCCACCTGCTACTATCACATCGCCGGCCCGGGTGACCGAGCGGTTCTAGGCGCTACAGTCTGGAACCGCGCGACCGCTACGGTCGCAGGTTCGAATCCTGCCTCGGGCATGGATGTGTGTGATGCCCTTAGTTAGGTTTAAGTAGTTCTAAGTTCTAGGGGACTGATGACCTCAGACGTTAAGTCCCATAGTGCTCAGAGTCATTTTTGCACTGTCACATTTTTAAAGCCAGCGAGACAGTGGCGCCATCCAGCCACCTATCATCAGCTCCAACGGCAATCCGCATGTGTGTCATTTAAGCCGACATCCGGAATATTCGGAAATTTCAGCTCAGATTTTCAGGTCGGAGATCACAACGGCATATCATGCAACGACAAGTCAACAATATTCATGAACAATCTCACATAATAGAGAACACATCGGATAAGACGGAACGCAATTTTTATTTTCAGAATGGTTGACTACATCAGAGCGAGGTCTTCGATCAACACCGCCAAGCGGTAGTTCGTACTAGATTATTATTTGCAACAAGGTCGGAGGTGTTCATACCACAGTAGCGGACTAAGGCCGACTTGCCTCTCAGTTTCAGCACATTTCTTAGACATGTCACCGAAATTTTTTAATGCTTACATGCTGGTACAGCTACTTCTCTTTTCTCCAAAGGGTTCTTTAATTTGTCTGTAGGCGTTGTCTAGCTTTCTCCTAGTTATACATGGTTCTATAGACTTACATTTCTCCTGCAGCCATAGGGAAGAGTTGAAAAGTGGAAGGACTTTGCAAGGGAAATGAAACAAATATTGTAGGTAGGGGAGATGGTGCAGATAAGATAGGAGATACGATATTGCGAGAAAAATTTGACAAAGCACTGAAAGCCCTAAGACGAAATAAGTCGCCTGGAGTAGGCGATATTCCCCCAGAACTGCTGATATCCTTGGGATAGTCAGCCATGACCAAACCATTCCTCTTGATGTAGAGGCTATATGAGACAGGAGAAATAATCTCAGACTTCAAGAAGAATCTAATAATAACAGTTCCAAAGAAAGTAAGTCCTGACATGTGTGGATGTTACAAAACAGTTAGTTTATTAAGTCACGGTTGCAAAATATTGACACGAATTATTTACAAAAGAAAGGAAAAAACTGGTATAAGTCGACCGCAGGAAAGATCATTGCGGAGTTCTGGAGAAATATTGGAATACGCGAGGCAGCACCCTATGACTTACCTAAGGTTAATGAAAGGTAAACCTACATTTATAGCATTTGTAAACGTACAGAAAACTTTTGACACTGTTTGACTTGAATGCATTCGTCAAATTTCTGTAAGGAGCAGGGGTAAAATACGGGGAACGAAAGGTTATTTATAACTTGTACAGAAACCAAAGGGCAGTTATAACAGTCGTACAGCATGAAAAGGAAGCAATGGTTCAGAAGGGAGTGAGACAAGGTTGTAACCTATCCCAACAGTTGTTCAGTCTGTACAATAAAGAAGCTGTGAAGCAAAGCAAGGAGAAAGTGAAAGTGAATTGCAGTTCAAGGAGAACAAAAAAAAAAAAAAAAAAAAAAAAAAAAAAAAAAAAAAAAAAAAAACTTTGAGGCTTGCTGATAACATTGCAATTTTGTCAGAGACAGCAAAGGACTTGGAAGTGCAGTTGAACGGAATGAGCAGTGTCTTGAAAGATGTAAACATTAACAAAAGCATGATGATTCCCTTCTCCGTAATGTAAAAACATTCACTAAGATTCACTAAGATCATCACCAAGTGTATAGTAAAACAACGAATCTTAATCAAGGGGGGAAACAAGCTGGATATAGAATTATTATCCATGTAGTCACGTTTCCTTGCCCGTAATGCTTAGTGACAAAAGGTAGATGTTAAAACGTCAGTCTAACATGTATACAACTGCAAGACTATCACACTTGAGTAACAGAAATCATGAAAACAAGCATTCCTACTTAAATTCCACTTCTGTGTTGAAGCTGCAGAACTAATGCAAGATAAGATGTAGGAGAGGCACCTAGTAGGACAGTAATGCACCTGCACTCACAAGACAGCAGTTATACACTCTTTTTGGTGCGTGACATGATCAGAATAACAAATGCAGAGGAAGCAACAGTGCTCTTAGACAAATATGTCCTTCACTTTACTCTCGCACTGCTGTATCACGGTAATGCAAATTAGTAGTACGCGTAAACAATTGAAAATGATGTTCTCAAACAATAGTGTTGCTCTCAATCATCCACTGGCTACACACAGTTGGCAGTGTATCTCTTTGTAGTATGATATCTTTGTTATCGGATGACATGTTTGCGGCAGGCTACATGCTCACTGTGAAATGGTGGACAGGTCACACAGACCTTGTCAGTTGGTTCAAATGGTTCATATGGCTCTGAGCACTATGGGACTTAACATCTCAGGTCATCAGTCCCCTAGACTTAGAGCTACTTAAACCTAACTAACCTAAGGACATCACACACATCCATGCCCAAAGCAGGATTCGAACCTGCGACCGTAGCAGCAGCGCGGCTCCGGACTGAATCGCCTAGAACCGCCCGGCCACAACGGCCGGCCCTTGTCAGTTCACTTTCATAAACAAAAACGGATAGTCCTACCTTTAAATTAATTAACAAAGCAGTAAAATAGTAATTTATTAACGAATAACACAGTATCACTCGGAACTTATATTATCAACTTCTGCACAAGTAAAAATTTGTATCTAATCAGGATCCCTAATTATAACAAAATTTTGACATTACCAGTTTTGACATCTTGGGTTGTCGGGTGTTCTGCCGGATATCAGCGTCGTACTTGCACGATATTTCGGTCACGTAGCTCGTAACCTTCATCAGGTGCGACCTGAGACTGCTCCTCGAGTGGACCTGGTCCAGTATTTATGCCTATGGCCTTCCCCCTCCAATGAAGGTTACGAGCTACGTGACCGAAATATCGTGCAAGTACGACGCTGATATCCGGCAGAACACCCGACAACCCAAGATGTCATTAGATCGCCGGGAAAGCCTGAAGAGTTACATCACCAGTTTTGTCGAACGTTGCCATCAACAGATGAGGTGTCGTCTAACGAAAAAGGAAATTGTTTTGTATACATGAACACTATTGTCAACTTTCAAGCTTTGGATAAACCTTTTTGCAAATATTCATACCACATCTGTCAAGCAATAACTTGACCGAACTGACGATGTTGACATTTTATAGTACTTACTGATACTGAATTAATAAAAATATTAATAATATTTTAGGCACTGAAGGCACTTAATCGCATGTGAGTGACGTTCAAAATTTTTAAAATAAATAAAAAATTGTATCAATACTTGTCGTCACTTTCTTGAGTAATTACGTGATCGTCAACATGCAGTGTGGTGTTCATGTACTGTTGGCCTCCTAATTCGATTCTCGTAGTGTATTTCGATGGACGCCGTTTTCTAATCTACTGGCGATTGTTATACATTGTATTGTTCCGAAATATACCAAGTAATGGAAATAAAAGGCTGTAGTCTGTAACTTACGTGCAAGCGGGTGAAGAAGCATGATAACCAAACCAAGAGATAATCCATAGGTCGCTCTATACTTATTTCTAACCACACTCATTAATTTTACGTGCACTCAAAAGATCCATAGTGCGCTATAGCTCTTTACAAACGTCGTGGCAACTGACTCATCTGTCGCAAGGTTACACCAATGTGTTTCAGACATGCAAGCTCAGTGCTTACTAGGCACTGTATTGCTCCTTGAGGAAAGTCTTCGCTGCCAATTGTCGCATTCGCAAGTCTGCCTATCTTGTGTGTGGAAATACTACAATGCAATGGCTGGATTGCATAAGGAAGACTGGTAGGTACTTTCCTGCATAATAGGAGATTTTTCGTCTTTCTCCAGGGCAAGAAGAGCAGGTGGAGAAATCAGAGGAATGGTCTACCTCAGGGAAGCGTCCTCGCCCCAGCTCTGTATAATATATATACAAATGATCAATCAGTGCCAAACATCACATGCCAATTTATGTATGCCGATGACACTGCAGTTGCAGCCCAAGGTAACAATTTTATGGATGTAGAGGAGAAATTAACCAGTACCTTGGAATCTCTCTCCCAGTATTATGAGGCAAACCACCTAAGGCCGAACCCTTCCAAGACGCAGGTCTGTGCGTTCCATTTAAAGAACAGGGAGGCAAATCGTGAATTAAATGTAATATGGAGAGGTGAACGTCTCGAGCATTGTAAAACGCCCAAATATCTTGGTGTCACGTTGGATCGCACACTTACCTACAAACATCATTGTAATGCTACAAGGGAAAAAGTCTCAGCTAGAAACAACATCATCAGGAAACTAACCAGCGGATCCTGGGGTGCAAACCCAAAAGTCCTGAGAACTTCAGCCCTTGCGCTCAGTGTGTCAGCCGCGGAATACGCCGCTCCAGTATGGTCTGCATCAACACACGCGAGAAAAGTTGATGTCGCGGTGAATGAAATGGCACGGATTGTTACCGGATGCTTGAGGCCAACCCCAGTGCACAAGATGTATTTAATGATGGGGATCGTACCGTCCAACATACGACGTGACATCGCTGCCGAAGCCGAAAAAACCAAGCAAGAAAAAGACATGCGTCACCCTTTATGTGGACACCAGCCTGCTGACCGACGGCTTTGTTCGAGGAAGAGTTTCCTGTCACGTACCCGAGCCCTGGAAGGGTCGGCGCAGAGAATCGTTTGAAAAGGTGAGAAATCGACCTGAGAAACCCCCATAAAGATGTAAAAGAAGAACTGGCGCCTGGTGGAGACCTACCATACACAGTCTGGAGAACCCTAAACCGTATGAGGGCAGAAGTGCTTAAGTGCAAGACAAACCTGCAGCAGTGGGGTTTCCTAAAAGAGAATGAGAACACTCTCTGTCTGTGTGGTTCTGTCCAGGATCCTCAACACCTGCTTATCTGTCCATATTTAGACCAGCCCTGCACAATGAATGGCTTATGGGAGGCAAATGACAAGGCCATATTGGCTGCTGATTTTTGGAAGTGTGAAGTCTAGTTCCGGACACGGAAAGTAAGTATAAGGAAGAACCAGAACACTGCCTGCTTGACATTTATAGATAACATATGCTGCAGTTGTGGACATACCTGTCACTATGTACACTTTGTTTTAATAGTCATCAGATAATTTCGAGTAAATTGAAATTCACTTATATAAATTTCCATTCCAACCCATGAACCATGGACCTTGCCGTTGGTGGGGAGGCTTGCGTGCCTCAGCGATACAGATAGCTGTACCGTAGGTGCAACCACAACGGAGGCCAGACAAATGTATGGTTCCTGAAGAGGGGCAGCAGCCTTTTCAGTAGTCTCAGGGGCAACAGTCTGGATGATTGACTGATCTGGCCCTGTAACACTAACCAAAATGGCCTTGCTGTTCTGGTACTGCGAACGGCTGAAAGCAAGGGGAAACTACAGCCGTAATTTTTCCCGAAGGCATGCAGCTTTACTGTATGATTAAATGATGATGGCGTCCTCTTGGGTAAAATATTCCGGAGGTAAAATTGTCCCCCATTCGGATCTCCGGGCGGGGACTACTCAATATGACGTCGTTATCAGGAGAAAGAATACTGGCGTTCTACGGATCGGAGCGTGGAATGTGAGATCCCTTTATCGGGCAGGTAGGTTAGAACATTTAAAAAGGGAAATGGATAGGTTAAAGTTAGATACAGTGGGAATTAGTGAAGTTCGGTGGCAGGAGGAACAAGACTTTTGGTCAGGTGAATATAGGGTTATAAATACAAAATTAAATAGGGGTAATGCAGGAGTAGGTTTAATAATGAATAAAAAAATAGGAGTGTGGTTAAGCTACTACACACAGCATGGTGAACGCATTATTGTGACCAAGATAGACACGAAGCCCACACCTACTACAGTAGTACAAGTTTATATGCCAACTAGCTCTGCAGATGACGATGAAATTGATGAAATGTACGATGAGATAAAAGAAATTATTCAGGTAGTGGAGGGAGACGAAAATTTTATAGTCATGGGTGACTGGAATTAGAGAGTAGGAAAAGGGAGAGAAGGAAACATAGTAGGTGAATATGGATTGGGGCTAGGAAATGAAAGAGGAAGCCGCCTGGTAGAATTTTGCGCAGAACATAACTTAATCATAGCTAACACTTGGTTGAAAAATCATGAAAGAAGGTTATATACATGGAAGAACCCTGGAGATACTAAAAGGTATCAGATAGATTATATAATGGTAAGACAGAGATTTAGGAACCAGGTTTTAAATTGTAAGACATTTCCAGGGGCAGATGTGGACTCTGACCACAATCTATTGGTTATCAACTGTAGATTAAAACTGAAGAAACTGCAAAAAGGTGAGCATTTCAGGAGATGGGACCTGGATAAACTGACTAAACCAGAGGTTGTACAGAGTTTCAGGGAGAGCATAAGGGAACAATTGACAGAAATGGGGGAAAGAAATACAGTAGAGGAAGAATAGGTAGCTTTGAGGGATGAAGTAGTGAAGGCAGCAGAGGATCAAGTAGGTAAATAGACGAGGGCTGGTAGAAACCCTTGGGTAACAGAAGAAATATTGAATTTAATTGATGAAAGGAGAAAATATAAAAATGCAGTAAATGAAGCAGGCAAAAAGGAATACAAACGTCTCAAAAATGATATCGACATGAAGTGCAAAATGGCTAAGCAGGGATGGCTAGAGGACAAATGTAGGGATGTAGAGGCTTATCTCACTAGGGGTAAGATAGATACTGCCTACAGGAAAATTAAAGAGACCTTTGGAGAAAGGAGAACCACTTGCACCAAATTTCCATTTACTCAAAAAGAAGAAGAATCAAAGCTATATTTTCCTCGAAATTTTGAAGCAGTGTGAAAGGAAAAGATAAAATCTAACGAGCTGTACTGCTTACCCTTCTGGTAAATGTTGTAATCCATGAAGGCCTGGTCAGCTGTGATGTTGGGGTTCTTGGTGAGTGGGTACTCTTCGCCGCTGACATCGGCCGTCATGGCGGTCTGCAGCAGAGTGGTCACCGCGAAAACCTCGCGCTGGCGCCACGTGGGCTCCACCTGCGCACACAGACACACGTTAACACTCTCTGCGACCGCTGTGAGAACACGCGTCGTGAGAACTCCACAGCAGCGCGTGGGAACTCACCACATCGGTAGCGATCCACTGGAAGTAAGTGGCGAAGCCCTCGTTGAGCCAGAGGACGTTCCACCAGTCGCAGGTGACCAGGTCCCCGAACCACTGGTGGGCCACCTCGTGCTGGATGGTGCCCAGAGATTGCTCCTTGGTCGCCTCCGACGTGTAGTTCTCCAGCACCAGGAGGCTGCCCTGTCTACAGAAGGCACCGCATTGTCGTCCACTGTACCGCCAACGCTCACAGGGTGTCAGCACCTACATCTGTCTACATGTGCGTCTAAGTGTACATCTATGTACTGACCAGGGTGGAGGGAACATAGTGTAGAGGTGAATGTTGTACCTAGAGGATAGTGTACCTACGAACACGTGATAACATATTGTTCATTACAGACATAATTATTCAGAAAACGTGAAAACTATGACAAAACGAAAATGCAAATTTGTTACCGTTTGAAAACGATACTGCGTATAATGCCTGTAAAATTTCAGAAAAAGTTACATGAAAATAACTCAGCGTTGTGAAAATGCCTTTGTTTGTATCTGCCAATCATCTTGAATCAGTTAGCACTATTAGTCAGACTGTAATCTGTTACAGTTCAGCTGTACACGTGGAATATTAAAATCTCTAAATAATGTTTACATTTCAAGAGGAAACCGAAAGAAATCGTATTTAGTAACTACAGCAGTCGAAAACACTCTAAGAAAAGAAGGCACTGCAGCATGAATTTCGACTCAAAAAATGTTCAGTCTGAATCAAAAATTCAAATAAATGACTTTCACTACTAATAAG
Source organism: Schistocerca nitens (assembly GCF_023898315.1). Lineage (NCBI taxonomy): Eukaryota > Metazoa > Arthropoda > Insecta > Orthoptera > Acrididae > Schistocerca > Schistocerca nitens. The sequence goes on from NC_064617.1 coordinate 889,673,204, forward strand.
CTCATACGTGTTTCACACTGAGCAAAATGTGAAGTACGAAGTTACACAAGCCACCAGTTATGGATTTTGATTCCATTCCTCACTAGGCAGTGACACTGCTAAAGGGAGGCTATACTTTAGTTGATGTCAAGTATCTAAGAAACGGGAGACTTCCCATGACAGTTCCAGACTAACATTATCATCTCATTAGCGAAGAAGGCATGTGCACATATATATGGAGAGCACCAGACGATAATCGTCTAGCAAATCATAATTTGAAACTTCCTTGCAGATTACAACTGTGTGCCCGACCGAGACTCGAACTCGGGACCTTTGCCTTTCGCGGGCAAGTGCTCTACCATCTGAGCTACCGAAGCACGACTCACGCCCGGTACGCACAGCTTTACTTCTGCCAGTGTCTCGTCTCCTACCTTCCAAACTTTACAGAAGCTCTCCTGCGAACCTTGCAGAACTAGCACTCCTGAAAGAAAGGATAATGCGGAGACATGGCTTAGCCACAGCCTGGGGGATGTTTCCAGAATGAGATTTTCACTCTGCAGCGGAGTGTGCGCTGATATGAAACTTCCTGGCAGTTTTAATCTGCCAGGAAGTTTCATATCAGCGCACACTCCGCTGCAGAGTGAAAACTCATTCTGGAAATCATAATTTGCTGTCCAAAATACACACAAGATTAGGTAATAGCCGAAGAACAGTTTCATTACTTTAGAAGAGAAGTCCTCTGGCGTATCTGTGACCATGTTTGGTGCTAATAAATTTTGTTTTTGTCGCCAGAATATTTATTTTATATTTCACTCGTTATGATCGTTTCGATATCATGACGACCACACCTGTGGTACAAAATTATAACACGCTGCATAATAAGTTGCTAATTGATCCATCTGATGGCGACTGGAGAGAATCTCACTGAACTAAAATAAATGTCGTGTGGTTAGGGCCCTCCGACGGGTAGACCGTTCGCCGGGAGCAAGTCTTTCGATTTGACGCCACTTCGGCGACTTGCACTTCGATGGGGATTAAATGATGATGATCAGGATAACACGACACCCAGTCCCTGAGCGGAGAAAATTTCCGACCCAGCCAGGAATCGAACCCGGGCCCTTAGGATTGACATTCAGTCGCTCTGACCGCCTTTTTTTTTCATTTTGCTCGGTATAGTTCGTTGCGTTTGGTCTGGGCGGATGTCATAAGACATCCGTTCATGCTGATCATCGATTCCTTTACTCATTTTTTTTATTACAGAGGGCGAGCAGCTCTCTGACTGAACACGATGAGCTACTGTGCCGGCACCACTCAGCTATCGGGGCGGGCCTCACTGAACTGCCCAGTATTGACGAGGGAAGGTAACAACAGTATCGGTGTCAACTGTCCCTCAGTTGGAACTTCAGATGGCTCCCATCTAAACAAAGATTATCTGATAAGTGAAGAGATCTCCTGAGATGGCAAAGGGCCTCGATATGGCGAATTTATTATATTTTCGGTTTACTATTTAATTATATATGACAGCTTCTGGGAAAAGGTTAACCATGTGTCGAGATATGATAAGTGTTAATAAATTAAAAACTACATGGACAGCATTATGCTAAAAATGATAGACTAGTTATTAATAAAATGTGAGAATTGATAAAATGTGATTGAGAATAGCTAAGAAAATTATTTTACTTAGTAACAGGTCTGAAGCAGAGAGAGCTTATTACGAGCTGGGAAAGGTGTTCCAGACTCATTAGATTCCCAAACTTTTTATTGTCTACTAGAGTTTCCAGTTTTAAAAAAAGTTAAGGGTGGATGTGTCTAACACATGTGATGAAATAGGTAAAGAATGTTCTTAATATGGCGCAGTATGCCACAAGGCCTCTAGTCCGGCAGAAGGAAGTGCAGCTTACAGCTTGGCATTTTGCTGACATGCGACAACGCCATCCACTTGGAAACAACATCCTTGTATGCTATTGGTTAAACAAGAGTTCACTACATAAAATAGCACAAAATCTCCTTTTCTGTGGTTGGCTAAAAGGCTCGAGGTCCATGGAACTCTTCTATCCCTGACGTTTCGTCCAAGGCTACGTTGGACATCTTCGGAGGTGCTCCTGGTTGTGCTGAGTCTTTCCAACTGACGAGTCGGACGTCGAAGAGGGGCATAATACCGTGGAAAGTGGGCGTGACAAGGTTTATCTCTGCTATCACGTGAAATCCAGACCACGCCCACTTTCTACTGTCTGCTCAGCTAGCACTGATAGACGTTTTAAGGTAGAATGCTTTGTCGAGCTATCAAGATATGAATAGCGATTTTTACCAAAATAGGAAGGGAACAGAAACCTTTATTGCGACAACCCATAGAAAAAATCATAGCGTCATCATGAGGTAATGTAAAACTGCTGGAACGCCGCTCTCAGATTAAGATGAAGTGCGGCACAAACGTATCACGCTTTCCTCAGAATATATGATACAATTAATTCTATTATTTTACAAACGTTTGCTGTCCTTACCAAGCTCAAAAAATGCAAGGGTTCTTCTAAAGTATAAAACAATGTAAATTGTAGTTTCAGATTAATGTAATACCTATTAAAAATCAATAAAATAAATATTTACAGACTTAATGCCATGCATTAAAATAATATACACGCTATGGCACAATTTTTACAGATCACATGCTGTTGAAACAATATCAAATATATTATTGTTAGCTAAGTGATGGCTGTAACTGTTGCACTTCAGCCTAACGAAGGTAAAGTGAACAAAGCACATGCGAAGTATACGTGCAGTGAATTATAATTAACAGTCATACAAAAGTCAATTAAATAAGAACGCTATACGATTGTGCCTCTTCCTCTACAAAGCAAAATAGTCAGCCTGCGGTTTCACGATAATTTATGTTTAACAGTAATAACGGTGAAACTAAAGAAGAAAGACCAAGAAATCTATGTTGTGTACGTCACATTTGGGAGTATTAAGATCCATGCACTAGATATCACTGCGTTGCTCGTGTCACTACTAAGTGGGAGACACACGAAACCACACGGCTGCGAAGCGTCTGTCAACCTAACCAATTGGTCAGAAAGTGAATTGGAAGGCCAAGAGACTAAGTAAGGACTTATACACAAAGAAGCAACCAGCGATGAAGCTTAAAAAATGGCATTGCAGCTAGATTTGAATTCGGAAGAAGAGTTAATAAGGGCTGTTGTCTTTCAGCCACTCTGTTTACCACGTTTATCAAAGACTAGGTAATGAAGATGCTAGAAGTAGTATGTATAGGCAAAAGAAGTATGTTTAGGAGGCCACAAGATCAACTGCGTCAGATTTTCTGATGACACTGTACTGCTTGAAGGTAGAACAATATCTTTTCAAAGAACACTGTGCAGTCTTTAAGAAGCATTGCAAGAGAACAGAACTGAAATTAATACAAATTAAACTAAGATGTATAGCACATGACAAAGAAAATATGAAAGTCAAAACAACAGAAGGTCAAGTTGAACTTATCGCACTGTAAGAGAAAGTGTCGTACCTGGAGGATAGTGTATACAGAAAGATATGTTATTTCCTGATCGATGTTTCAGTGTAGTGACCAATTTTAGAATCACATGAAGGAACATGCACAACAAACCAGCTTAAGTATTTTCTGTTGTTTTTATAGTTGTGAGATACGAGGTTGTGTACTGTGCAGCCTTTGTAAATATTATGAGTCCTACTCATTAAATGCGGTATGATATACATATTAAAGCTATTTGGAAGATATTTATAACTGTGTACGCTTCCGCAGCCAGAGTCAGTTAGCATGAAAGTTTTATGATTATGGTACCGCATCATAATGTAAAAACTAACGGTTTCCCGATGGTCGCAGTGGCTTTCTTCTGGGTCTGCTCTAGGAGTACAAAGTTTTGTCGTAAGGAAAACTCTGTATATTCTTAAAACTAGCTACAGACCGTGTGGACGTTTAAGCCATACTTCGCCAGTCATGCACCATTTTGCACCTCGAATTGAAATGTCTTCTACCATGGGACACATGATACTGCCAAATGAACAAAGTTTCTTTAATGACTTCTGCAATTTTCCCTGTCTCGACAATGGATATTTGTGTTGTTACCAATGGCTTATATTTCAAAATGTTTCTATCTTGTAACTGGTTTTAGATAATAATTCTTCCCACTTACTGATTATTGGCTTGAACCAGAGTAAAAATATAACACATTATTTATTAAATACAAATTGAGAAGATTTTCTCGATTACAGTATTATTTAATTTTAATGGAATATTTCTTCCTGGATGTATGATAATGTTGTATGTTTTAACACTTTTTCACATTTAGAAAAACCTTACTTTCCGGAATCGTTTTTGTAATTTCAGAAAAAAAATGCAGTACACATAAAGTGAATGTTGTCATTTCAGAATGGCATAAGAAAATATATTAGACTTCTATTACAGAACCAATGTCTGAAAGGTGTTTCATTATACAACACTCTCCACCAACAGATATTTGGGTGCTTGCTAGCTGCTAGCCAGGCCAGTGGAAAAGAAATAAGATGAAGAACTGTAATGGAAAAGTTAGCTCTCCTGAAAAAGACGCTTTTGTGATGCAGTAAAGTTGGGTTGGTGTTCAGGAAAATGTTGGTCAAGTGCTTCAGGTGGGGTGCTTATCTGTGAAGGGTGGACATTGAAGGAAAGAAAAACAGATAAGATAGAAACATTCGAGGTGTGGGTTTTGCGGAGGATGGAAAAAGTAAAATAGGTAGATAGAGTGCAGAGCAGTGAAGTAATAGAAATGATACAGGAGCAAGAAACTTTCTTAAACCTGGTAAGAAAAGGAAAGGAAACTGAGTGGGACAAATACTCCAAGGAAAAGGAATTCTAAAAACACCTATGGAAGGTAGAGTGAACGGAGTGAACAAAATAGGTAGGAGCAACACGCATTGTTATAGTGGTGTATTATTTCAGTACTACAATTTATTATTATTATTATTCCAAATGTATAAGAAGCAAGCAGGCTCAGGATCAAATGAAGATAGGAATGGTGACAGGAACCTGTGAATCGTTAGAATAACTTATGATGATATTAACGGTGGACATGTTCATGTTTTATTCTCACTGTAACGATATGATGGAAATGTGTTAATGGTTTCAGAATAAGATTCGAGGGGATCTGCAATCAGTTTAGCTGTGATCCAGAACTAGGAAAATTCTGCAAAAACGAAAGCAAGTACAATATTTCCAGAATGAGATTTTCACTCTGCAGCGGAGTGTGCGCTGATATGAAACTTCCTGGCAGATTAAAACTGTGTGCCCGACCGAGACTCGAACTCGGGACTTTTGCCTTTCGCGGGCAAGTGCTCTACCATCTGAGATACCGAAGCACGACTCACGCCCGGTACTCACAGCTCCTTCGCAGGAGAGCTTCTGTAAAGTTTGGAAGGTAGGAGACGAGATACTGGCAGAAGTAAAGCTGTGAGTACCGGGCGTGAGTCGTGCTTCGGTAGCTCAGATGGTAGAGCACTTGCCCGCGAAAGGCAAAGGTCCCGAGTTCGAGTCTCGGTCGGGCACACAGTTTTAATCTGCCAGGAAGTTTCAAGTACAATATTCCTTAATCAGGTTTGGCAGCCGGACTACGAGGACCGATCAAGAAGTTTGCGTTTGAGGGGGTTGTTACATGTACCTCTGCGTCTACATCATACTCCGCAAGCCACCTAATGGTGTGTGACAGAGGGTACTTACGGTACTACTATCTTATCCCTCCGAATAGAGCGTGGGAAGAATGATTGTCGGTAAGCTTCTGTATTGGCTCTAATTTCTCGAATTTTCTCCACGTGGCCAGTAGGCGAGATGTATGTGGGGGAAAGTAATATGTTGTCCGACTCCTCCTGAAAAGTGTTGTCCCGAAATGTCAATAGTAACTCTCTCCGTGATGCACAACCCCTCTCTTATAACGACTGCCAGTGGAGTTCGTTTAGATTCTCCGTAATGCTCCCTCGCCAGCTAAACGATTCCGTGACGAAACGCGCCGCTCTTCGTTGGATCTTCTCTAACTCCTCTGTCAGTCCTGTCTGGTAGGAATCCCAGATAGATGAACAATACTCAAGAATCGGGCGAACAAGCGTCTAATAAGCCAGTTCTTTCGTGGATGAGTTCCATTTCCTTAAGATTCTTCCGATGAATCTGAGTCTGGCGCCTGCTTTTCCCACTGCTCGATATGGACATTCCACTTAAGGTCGCTCCGGATAGTTACGCCTGGATACACTACTGGCCATTAAAATTGCTACACCAAGAAGAAATACAGATGATAAACGGGTATTCATTGGACAAATATATTATACTACAATTGACATGCGATTACATTTTCACGCAATTTGGGTGTATAGATCCTGAGAAATCAGTACCGAGAACAACCACCTCCGGCCGTAATAACGGCCTTGATACGCCTGGGCGTTGAGTCAAACAGAGCTGGGATGGCATGTACAGGTACAGCTGCCCATGCAGCTTCAGCACGATACCACAGTTCATCAAGAGTAGTGACTGGCGTACTGTGACGAGCCAGTTGCTCGGCCACCATTGGCCAGACGTTTTCAATTGGTGAGAGATCGGGAGAATGTGTTGGCCAGGGCAGCAATCGAACATTTTCTGTATCCAGAAAGGCCTGCTGAAATGTAGGGTTACACAGGGATCCAATGAAGGGTAGAGCCACGGGTCGTAACATCTGAAATGTAACGTCCACTGTTCAAAGTGCCGTCAATGCGAACAAGAGGGACCGAGACGTGTAACCAACGGCACCCCATACCATCACGCTGGGTGATACGCCAGTATGGCGATGACGAATACACACTTCCAATGTGCGTTCAACGCGATGTCGCCAAACACGGATGCGACCATCATGATGCTGTAAACAGAACCTGGATACATCAGAAAAAATGACGTTTTGAAATTCGTGCACCCACGTTCGTCGTTGAGTACACCATCGCAGGCGCTCCTGCCTTTGATGCAGCGTCAAGAGTAACCGCAACAATGGTCTCCGAGCTGATAGTCCATGCTGCTGCAAACGTCGTCGAACTGTTCGTGCAGATAGTTGTTGTCCTTCAAACGTCCCCATCTGTTGACTCAGGGATGGAGACGTGTCTGCACCATCCGTTACAGCCATGCGGATAAGATGCCTGTCATCTCGACTGCTAGTGATACGAGGCCGTTGGGATCCAGCATGACGTTCCGTATTACCCTCCTGAACCCACCGAGTCCATATTCTGCTAACAGTCATTCGATCTCGACCAACGCGAGCAGCAATGTCGCGATACGATAAACCGCCATCGCGACACGCTACAATCCGACCTTGATCAAAGTCTGAAACGTGATGGTACGCATTTCTCCTCCTTACACGAGGCATCACAACAACGTTTCACCAGGCAACGCCGGTCAACTGCTGTTTGTGTATGAGAAATCGGTTGGAAACTTTCCTCATGTCAGCACGTTGTAGGTGTCGCCATCGGCGCCAACCTTGTGTGAATGCTCTGAAAAGCTAGTCATTTGCATATCACAGCATCTTATTCCTGTAGGTTAAATTTCGCGTCTGTAATACGTCATCTTCGTGGTGTAGCAATTTTAATGGCCAGTAGTGTATTTTACGGCAGGCGCTGTCTCCAGGTGTTTGTCATCAATAGTGTAGCTGTACAGTAGTGGATTTCTTTTCCTATGTATGCGCAGTATGTTACATTTATTTACGTTCAGGGTGAACTGCCAAAGCCTGCACCATTCATCAATTCTCTGCAGGTTGTTCTGCAATTTCTTACTAACTTGTGGCGTTGCTACTTTGATAAAGACAACTGCATCATCTGCATATAGCCTTAAAGAGCATCCGACGCTTTGCACTAGGTCATGCAGCGATCCTATGACACTTCCCTGCGCTACTCCGGATATTACTTTTACATTTGTCGATTTAATTCCGTTTAGAGCGACGTGATGAGTTCTATCTGCAAGAAAGCCTTGTATCCAATCGCAGGTCTTCTCCGATACACCGTAAGCTTGTATTTTTTCATTAAACGGCAATCCGGGACGGTGTCAAATGCCTCACTGAAATCAAGGAACACGGCATCAACCTGAGCGCCGTTGTCCACTGCGTTGTGGGTCTCATGGAGGAACAGAGCGAGCTGAGTTTCGCAGAATCTTTGTTTGCGGAATCCACGTTGATTTTTATAGATAAGCTGTTATTTTTCCAAAAATGTCATAATTCTTGAGCAGAAAACATGTTCCATAATTCTACAACAGATTGACGCCAACGATATAGGTCTATAGTTGTGTGGATCTGTCTTACGGCCTTTGCTAAAAACGGGAATGACCTGTGCCCGCATTTTTCCAGTCGTTAGGTATCTTTCGTTGCTCAAGCGATCTACGATAAATTACTGCTAGAAGGGGAGCAACTTCTTTCGCATAATCTTTATAGAATCTTACAGGTATCTCATCTTGTCCTGAAGCTTTTGCGCCGGCCGCGGTGGCCGTGCGGTTCTGGCGCTGCAGTCTGGAACCGCGGGGCTGCTACGGTCGCAGGTTCGAATCCTGCCTCGGGGATGGGTGTGTGTGATGTTCTTAGGTTAGTTAGGTTTAAGTAGTTCTAAGTTCTAGGGGACTTATGACCTAAGATGTTGAGTCCCATAGTGCTCAGAGTCATTTGAACCATTTTTTTGAAGCTTTTGCGCTACTAAACGATTGTAGCTTGCTTTTCAATTCCGCTATCGGTTATCTCAGTCTCTGCCATTTCGATGTTCGTGCGGCGATTGAAAGGAGGGGCAGTGTTATGGTCTTCCGCGGTGAAACAACTTCGGAAGACCGAATTCAGTATTTTGGTCTTTTCTCTATTATCTTCCATCCCGGTGCCGGTGTGGTCGCTGAGAGAATGAATAGATGATTTTGACCCACTTACTGATTTTACATACGACCAAAATCTCTTAGAGTTTTTACTCAGGTAGTTCGACAACGTCTTACCCTCAAAATCATTAAAGCTTCTCTCATTGCTCTTCTTAGGCTCATTTTCCCATCCTTCAGCTTTTGTTTGTCAGCTAGTTTTTTACTGCTCTTGAATCTGAGATGAAGTGCTCTTTCTTTACTTAGCGCTTTTCTGACACTGCTATTAAACGATGGTGGATCTTTCCCTTCCCTTACACCCTTACTCGGAACATACTTGTCTAGGGCATGTTGAACGATGCCTTTGAATTTTTTCCATTTGTTCTCCACACCTTAGTCCTCATCACCGAATATTTGATGCTGACTGCTGAGATATTCTGAAATGTGTATCCTGTCGCCCTTTGCTGAGCAAATATATCTTCCTACCTTTCTTAACGTTCCCTGCAGGACCAGTCGTCATTGATGCTGTCACAGCCTTATGGTTACTGACACCTTCCTCTGCGTTAACTGCTTCAATAAGTTCAGGTCTTTTTGTTGCCTTAAGGTCTAAGGCGTTACGCTCACGAGTGAGTTCTCCACCTATCTGCTCAAGGTAATTTTCGGACAAGACATCCATAACAATGCCACACGATTCCCTATCTCTGGCACCAGTTTTGATGGCATAACTCTCCCAATCTAGACCTGAAAAGTCGAAATCAGTCCCTATTATAATGGCATGATCAGGAAAATTACTAATGCTATTCTGCAAGTTCTGTCTGAAGCGCTCTACAACTACAGATCCTGACCCAGGTGGTCTATGAAAGCATCCGATCATCATTTTTGACCGTTATTTGATACTTAATTTCACCCAGATTAATTCACGTTCGGAATTTGTGATAACCTCGCTAGGTTTTATCGATTTTTTACTGCAATAAACACGCCGCCTCCAATGGTGACTAACCTATCCTTACGATAAACATCCCAGTCTGAACTTAGGATTTCGTTGTCATTGAAGTCTGGTTTCAACCATCTTTCTGTTCCCAATACTATCTGTGCATTATAACCTTCAATAGGTGATACTAATTCTGGGACCTTTCCTTAGATGCTCCTGCAGTGTATTAAAATCATATCAATCTTCTCTGTCTCTGATCTGCGAGGACCAAGATTCTCCGAGGTCGCTGTGGCTGATTTAACATGCAAATCGTCTTTGATCCCAAGGGTGGGGTAATCTAAAAAAGCCCCATGTGCACGCCACACGTACTCCGCTACTCTAGTAGCCGCTTTCTGCGTGTAGTGCACGCCTGCCCTATTAATGGGAACCCTACAATTCCGCACCCAATACCGGAGGTCGAGATATTCCCATCCGATTCCGTCGCAGAGTCTACTGCGTATGTGCGATGTAGCGCGATTCCAATGAGGGTATGTAAGCACCGACATCTAGGCAAGGCATTAGTGTGGCATTCGCGTCTCTCCAACGAGGTGTGGTAAATGTAGAAACTTGAACTACGAAGACGTTATTGCTTGATGCGTCCAACATCTCCAGCGTGCTGTTAGTCTTTTCCTGGCTGCCGATGGGCAAACAACCGTAGACATCCATCGGAGACTCAAGAATGTCGAAAACCCCCGTTATGGAATGGTGCGCCAAGTTCCGTGCTGGTCACGATTCGACACAAGACGGCGGTCGATCTGTGAGGCCAGCACCACAGTGCCTCGTAACGCAGAAGTTACGCCCACTCAAGTGGGAGACACTCGAGGATCCGCCCTGTAGTCCTGATCTCTCCCCACGCCATTATCACGCCTTCTGTCCCTTAAGAAAGCCCTGGAATGGTCATTCATGCCTGTCGGACGAGGATGTGCAGCAGGTGGCTACGGACTTCTTTGCGCAGCAGAACGCAGTCTTTTACCAAACGGGTATCCTCAGCCTGGTGCGTCGGTAAGATGGCTGACCCAATGCTCACTGATATTTTACCCGATTGGCGAAGCAGTTCCGGACTGTATGGCCTTCGAACGGAAACCTTTTGATAGCCCCTTATGTGTATTTCAAACTGGCTGCAAATGCCGCAGTCAATGAATGTTTTTAGAGCTAGTAAACCTTATTGAAAAGAATTAGTTCCTTAGGTTGGATAGCGTAATAAAACCTTCACTACATGAATTACTTTTTCAAATTAATCGTTATAAGTGTGCTTGCAGTCTGATATTGGGAAGTGAAAGAACATCCGTATTGAAGTGCACGTGAGGAGCACCATTTCTCCTTGCTTCCCTCTATAAATCTCTGGGATTTGGAAGTAAGACAGGATTTGCTCCTAGTCTTCCACGTTTGCCTCAATTAGATCTACAGCTGTACTTCTGTGCATGTGATCAGCTCCTCGCTATCCATTCCTCCCTCTTTGGAGCTCTGGTATACGAGTGTGGGACACAGTAGCCGTACTCACGTGTAGGTGATGAGCCCCCAGTTCTCCATGCCCCCCTCTATGAAGCTGGGAATGGCCACATGGTCCAGCTTAGTCAGTGTGTAGGGCACGCCCACCAGCTGCTCCATCGCAGAGACGGTGCTGGGAGTGATGACGCTGGAGTAGACTGCCTGGGGCAGCGTGCTGTCCACCGTCCAAATGGTCGTGGCCGGGTCGGAGGGCGACACCACGCTGGACGTGTTCAGCACGACCCAGGCCAGCAGGTAGGCGCTCATTGGGGGCGTCTCCTCGAACTGAAACGTGCGGAAGCCATCCTCGTCTGGGCTGGAATGAGAAAGCAGTGTAAGTTAATGTCGAGATCTACAAAACTTCGTACCATCAGCTCTGTACCTCCAACAATTTGATAGAAACTTAAAGTAAACATATGGAAATTTCACAATAGCAGGTATCTGCAAAATAATGAATCCGCATAGGCACATAACCAATTCTGAATATAATTCTAGACGGAAAACTACCTTCAAGGGGAAAAAAAATACCAGAACACCTTGTTGTTGTTGTTGTGGTCTTCAGTCCTGAGACTGGTTTGATGCAGCTCTCCATGCTACTCTATCCTGTGCAAGCTTCTTCATCTCCCAGTACCTACTGCAAACTACATCCTTCTGAATCTGCTTAGTGTATTGATCTCTTTGTCTCCCTCTACGATTTTTACCCTCCACGCTGCCCTCCAATGCTAAATTTGTGATCCCTTGATGCCTCAAAACATGTCCTACCAACCGATCCCTTCTTCTAGTCAAGTTGTGCCACAAACTTCTCTTCTCCCCAATCCTATTCAATACCTCCTCATTAGTTACGTGATCTACCCACCTTATCTTCAGCATTCTTCTGTAGCACCACATTTCGAAAGCTTCTATTCTCTTCTTGTCCAAACTGGTTATCGTCCATGTTTCACTTCCATACATGGCTACACTCCATACAAATACTTTCAGAAACGACTTCCTGACACTTAAATCTATACTCGATGTTAACAAATTTCTCTTCTTCAGAAACGATTTCCTTGCCCTTGCCAGTCTACATTTTATATCCTCTCTACTTCGACCATCATCAGTTATTTTACTCCCTAAATAGCAAAACTCCTTTACTACTTTAAGTGTCTCATTTCCTAATCTAATCCCCTCAGCATCACCCGATTTAATTTGACTACATTCCATTATCCTCGTTTTGCTTTTGTTGATGTTCATCTTATATCCTCCTTTCAAGACACTGTCCATTCCGTTCAACTGCTCTTCCAAGTCCTTTGCTGTCTCTGACAGAATTACAATGTCGTCGGCGAACCTCAAAGTTTTTACTTCTTCTCCATGAATTTTAATACCTACTCCGAATTTTTCTTTTGTTTCCTTTACTGCTTGCTCAATATACAGATTGAATAACATCGGGGAGAGGCTACAACCCTGTCTCACTCCTTTCCCAACCACTGCTTCCCTTTCATGCCCCTCGACTCTTATAACTGCCATCTGGTTTCTGTACAAATTGTAAATAGCCTTTCGCTCCCTGTATTTTACCCCTGCCACCTTCAGAATTTGAAAGAGAATATTCCAGTTAACGTTGTCAAAAGCTTTCTCTAAGTCTACAAATGCTAGAAACGTAGGTTTGCCTTTTCTTAATCTTTCTTCTAAGATAAGTCGTAAGGTTAGTATTGCCTCACGTGTTCCAACATTTCTACGGAATCCAAACTGATCTTCCCCGAGGTCGGCTTCTACCAGTTTTTCCATTCGTCTGTAAAGAATTCGCGTTAGTATTTTGCAGCTGTGACTTATTAAACTGATAGTTCGGTAATTTTCACATCTGTCAACACCTGCTTTCTTTGGGATTGGAATTATTATATTCTTCTTGAAGTCTGAGGGTATTTCGCCTGTCTCATACATCTTGCTCACCAGATGGTAGAGTTTTGTCATGACTGGCTCTCCCAAGGCCATCAGTAGTTCTAATGGAATGTTGTCTACTCCCGGGGCCTTGTTTCGACTCAGGTCTTTCAGTGCTCTGTCAAACTCTTCACGCAGTATCTTATCTCCCATTTCATCTTCATCTACATCCTCTTCCATTTCCATAATATTGTCCTCAAGTACATCGCCCTTGTATAAACCCTCTATATACTCCTTCCACCTTTCTGCCTTCCCTTCTTTGCTTAGAACTGGGTTTCCATCTGAGCTCTTGATATTCATACAAGTGGTTCTCTTCTCTCCAAAGGTCTCTTTAATTTTCCTGTAGGCAGTATCTATCTTACCCCTAGTGAGACAAGCCTCTACATCCTTACATTTGTCCTCTAGCCATCCCTGCTAAGCCATTTTGCACTTTCTGTCGATATCATTTTTGAGACGTTTGTATTCCCTTTCGCCTGCTTCATTTACTGCATTTTTATATTTTCTCCTTTCATCAATTAAATTCAATATTTCTTCTGTTACCCAAGGATTTCTATTAGCCCTCGTCTTTTTACCTACTTGATCCTCTGCTGCCTTCACTACTTCATCCCTCAGAGCTACCCATTCTTCTTCTACTGTATTTCTTTCCCCCATTCCTGTCAATTGTTCCCTTATGCTCTCCCTGAAACTCTCTACAACCTCTGGTTCTTTCAGTTTATCCAGGTCCCATCTCCTTAAATTCCCACCTTTTTGCAGTTTCTTCAGTTTCAATCTGCAGTTCATAACCAATAGATTGTGGTCAGAATCCACATCTGCCCCTGGAAATGTCTTACAATTTAAAACCTGGTTCCTAAATCTCTGTCTTACCATTATATAATCTATCTGATACCTATTAGTATCTCCAGGATTCTTCCAGGTATACAACCTTCTTTTATGATTCTTGAACCAAGTGTTAGCTATGATTAAGTTATGCTCTGAGCAAAATTCTACAAGGCGGCTTCCTCTTTCATTTCTTCCCCCCAATCCATATTCACCTACTATGTTTCCTTCTCTCCCTTTTCCTGCTGACGAATTCCAGTCACCCATGACCATTAAATTTTCGTCTCCCTTCACTACCTGAATAATTTCTTTTATCTCGTCATACATTTCATCAATTTCTTCATCATCTGCAGAGCTAGTTGGCATATAAACTTGTACTACTGTAGTAGGCATGGGCTTTGTGTCTATCTTGGCAACAATAATGCGTTCACTATGCTGTTTGTAGTAGCTAACCCGCTCTCCTATTTTTTTATTCATTATTAAACCTACTCCTGCATTACCCCTATTTGATTTTGTATTTATAACCCTGTATTCACCTGACCAAAAGTCTTGTTCCTCCTGCCACCGAACTTCACTAATTCCCACTGTATCTAACTTTAACCTATCCATTTCCCTTTTTAAATGTTCTAACCTACCTGCCCGATAAAGGGATCTCACATTCCACGCTCCGATCCGTAGAACGCCAGTATTCTTTCTCCTGATAACGACGTCATCTTGAGTAGTCCCCGCCCGGAGATCCGAATGGGGGACTATTTTATCTCCGGAATATTTTACCCAAGAGGACGCCATCGACATTTAATCATACAGTAAAGCTGCATGTCCTCGGGAAAAATTACGGCTGTAGTTTCCCCTTGCTTTCAGCCGTTCGCAGTACCAGCACAGCAAGGCCGTTTTGGTTAATGTTACAAGGGCAGATCAGTCAATCATCCAGACTGTTGCCCCTGCAACTACTGAAAAGGCTGCTGCCCCTCTTCAGGAACCACATGTTTGTCTGGCCTCTCAACAGATACCCCTCCGTTGTGGTTGCACCTACGGTACGGCCATCTGTATCGCTGAGGCACGCAAGCCTCCCCACCAACGGCAAGGTCCATGGTTCATGGGGGAAGTCAGAACACCTTAGACTTTGGAAATATACACCCATCGTGGCATATTAGTTATACAACTTCTGATAGTATTGCAAATCTTATGAACGGCCTCCTCTGCCATGCAGAATCAAGAAGGGCCTTATAAATTCGAATATCTTCATGAAGGAGTAGACCTGGTGCACTTGCTGGGAGGAGCACCTTTAGTTTCTCAAGCTGTAGAGGTACAGAGTGACAGTGAACTGAAACTTCTTGGCAGATTAAAACTGTGTGCCGAACCGAGAGTTGGACTGGCGACGTTTGCCTTTCGCAGGCAAGTACTCTCCGAAATGAGCTATCCAAGCACGACTCACGACCCGCCCTCTCAGCTTGAATTCTGCCAGTACCTCGTCTCGTACCTTCCAAACTTCGCAGAAGCTCTTCTGCGAATCTTTCAGAACTAGCATATTGCGGGACATGGCTTAGCCACAGCCTGGGGGATGTTTGCAGAATTGGAATTTTCATTCAGCAGCGGAGTGTGCGCTGATATGAAACTTCCTGGAAAATTAAAACTGTGTGCCGGACCGAGACTCGAATTCGGGACCTTTGCCTTTCGAGGGCAAGTGCTCTACCAACTGAGCTACCCAAGCACGACTCACGACCCTCCCTCACAGCTTCAGTTCTGCGAGTACATCGTCTCCTGCCTTCCAAACTACCAGGCTGTGGCTAAGCCGTACCTCTGTAATATCCTTCCAGGAGTGCTAGTTTTGCAAGCTTCGCAGAAGAGCTTCTGTGAAGTTTGGAAGGTTGGAGACGAGGTACTGGCAGAATTGAAGCTGCGAAGGCGGGTCGTGAGTCGTGCTTAGGTAACTCGAATGGTAGAGCACTTGCCCGCGAAAGGCAAAGGTCCCGAGTTCGAGTCTCGGTCCGGCACACAGTTTTAATCTACCAGGAAGTTTCATATCAACGCACACTCCACTGCAGAGTGAAAATCTCATTCTGGAATTAGTGAACTATTTGAAAAGAAACGTAAATTAGTTACAAACTGCCGCGTGCACACACTTTATTCAAAATGTAAACGTCACTACAGATATTCGGATTTACGTTATGACTTGGTCGATATGCCTGCCGTCATTGGCGGTGATGTGGCGCAGACGAATAGCGAAATTCTGCATGACTCGCTGAAGTGTCAATGACCTCATAAGTGGCTGTTTTCAGGTATGCAACGGGTAGGGGTTATTGCTGTACACCTTGTCTTTAATATAGTTCCACAAAAAGGAATTGTATGTTTTCAGATCCGGAGAATATGGCGGCCAATCGGGGGCCATGTCAGTGGACTCTGGGTACCACACAGCCAGAATGCGATCACTAACGTGCTGCTCCAGGACATCAAACACTCCCCTGATTCGATGGGTCGAGCTTCGTCTTGCATGAACCACATGTTGTCGTAAGCAGGGTCATGTTGGATAATGGGGATGAAATCATGCTTCAAAAATTTCACGTACCCCTTCGGCAGTCACCGTGCCACCAAGGAATATAGCACCAACTATTCCATGACTGGACATTGCACAACACACAGTAACCCGTTGAGGGTGAAGAGACTTCTCGATAGCGAACTGCGGATTCTCAGTCCCCAAATGCGCCAATTTTTATTATTGACAAACCCATTCAAATGAAAGTGGGCTTCGTCGCTAAACCAAACCATGATGCGCATACTAATTCCCATCATGTGCGGCGGCCAACCGTTCAGTGTGAACTTCCTAATGCAAACCGTGCAGGACGTACGACGATCTTTCCATTTTCGAAAAAACTGCATAAAAACAGAAAATGATTGACGTCTCCTACATTTCTTTCTGGAATGCGTAGGAATAATGGTTGATACACATTCTTACCAGCAAATTGGAATATATATTGTTTCTTATTAGCGACTTCAATACCTGCCTTTAGATTTGACTTAGAGGAAAGATGAAAACATTATATATAAATATTTTCTGAATAATAAGTGTTGAAAATTAATCTCTGAATTCATTCAGATCAATTTATAAGGAAATTTACGTAAGAGCACACCGCTCCGGTTCAATAAATCAATGATGTTCATGCTGTGTGTTTCACAATCACATACATCAACAGAAGAAACTCTCTACCACATTTCATTGTCTTACTCTTAAATGTTCTACACATGAACTACATCACTATTATTGTTATTAGTACTACTACTACTATTTTTATTATGCACTGCTATAAGAACAACAGTGAAGGATAGTTCCAAAATGATGCTTCTCAAAATGGAAAGGTTGTGATTTCTCTGCCACTTTGGTGCAGGTCATCGGTTCCCGTTGAAGACATAATTTTGAACATATATGACTGCGTTCGAGAACAGTACGGAGAATTTTTTACTTAGATCAGAAACAGTGTTCCTGCTATTACTGTTCATTTCCGGATTGGGATCCGACGATAAATAAGAGGTCTGTATAGGAAAGAGGACTACAGTTGATTCTGTAAGCACAGAAACAAAAACATAGTCGAAAAACTGTATCTACAATAGAGAAATGTAATCGAAGAGATTAATGTAAAAAAAAGTCTTACTGGGTAAGTGTTCGTCACCATCTCCAGCCAGTCATCTGAAGGTCGCTGCAAAAGAGCATGTCTGTGATCAACAACTGAAATACAAATGATTCTACGACCTTCGTTACAATCTACAGGTAAGATACTGGCGTACATCTGCTAGTGCGTGTGTGTGTGGTGGGATGATAACGCCTTCTTACATTACGGCAGTTTGTTGATTTCAGATTAAATGGTCACCCATTATTACGACTTAGTTCCCGCTAAGGGAAGCCATTTTCTGAAGTGATGGTGTCATACGTAAAATTTTTTAAGTTTTATGAAGTTCGGTTGTTGAGAAAAATTTTGCATAGGTTGATAAGACAAACATGTAAGTGTTGACGTATCAGATACATTCTTCCACGCTAGTACGATGTCGTTATATTGGCTTGGCCGTCATTCGTCAAGACTAGTCAATATGAAAATAGTAACTACTATTCATAAAAGGTGTCAGATCCCATCTACCCCCTACTGCCGTGCTACTGAAACCGAGTTCCCTGCAGTTCTTGACAACTGTCACTACGAACTGGATGTAATGACATTATATAAGAGCTGACCTGGAGACTAGTCCACTTATAAATTGATGATTCTTACGAAGACCGCTTGCAATAGTGACCGAAATGTTGGTCCAGGTAACAAAATGGAAAGTACCGACTCAAAGGTCTTACAGCTGATGAGATGATTAATATCATAATCAGTACCAGTGGTGTTAAAAGCTATTTAAATCGCTAATAGTCAAGAATGCCGCACAGCCCTATGGAGATCTTGTTGAACTGCACAGAGAATTTGATTGCCAAATTTTGTACATACCACAAAAGTCTCTGATCGCAAATATTTGTTTATTCAGTTATCGATTTCAGTCATTATGATCATCTTCAGATTGATCTGCTTCAAGAAGATAGCAAAATAAGTGAATAAAACACATGGCCATACATGGCATCGTCACATAGAATAAAATCAAAGTGTTCAAATGTTTGTGAAATCGTATGGGACTTAACTGCTAGGGTCATCAGTCCCTAAGCTTACACACTACTTAACCTAAATTATCCTAAGGACAAACACACACACACCCATGCCCGAGGGAGGACTCGAACCTCCGCCGGGACCAGGATACAACCAAGATAAAATAGTAACTATTCCATTACCCGTAATGGCTAGACGTTGCTGGAGTGTTCGTTTTGTACTATACGTCATGTTACTCTATGTGACGATGCCATTTATGGCTATATATTTAATTTACTTCCTCTATTAGCTTCATGAAGACAGATCAGTCTGAAGATGATCGTAAGGATTGAAACAACAATTGAAGAAAGAAATATTCGTGACCAGAGACTGTTGCGGTATTTACGGAATTTCGTAACATTGGATTCCTGTCACCTTTATAGTGACTATATCAGCCCTCATCAATTTGGGAGTGAATTGGCTCTGGTATCGACCTTAGTTGACAGTAGATTTCTTGAGCAGAGGTATGTTCCCCCTGATTGGGAAATGTACAGAAGTACTGTCATATTACAGTCACATCCGTTTCTACAGAACATATTGTGAATTTATGTGACCTACGAGTGGCAGTAACAGTTTCAATTATCATATCGAAAAAAAAACGAGCTACAACCATCAAACGAGGTATTAGTCCTTTTCTACACCCCTCAATTCAACTAATTTGCTGATTTTCCCACCGAATGATGACTCGACGTAGTCCCTAGTTGTTGAAGTCTCTGTTTGGCTGTTCAGGAGACGTGCCGCCTTGAACATCGCCTTGTAGGCATTCTGATCATCAAACGAACCTTTTATGGTTCCAGAGACCTTTTGAAGCCTCAAAACTTTGATGTATATATGCGAACTGAGGTGACGAATAAAAATTTGTACCTTGGCCGGGATTCTAATCCAGGTCTCCCATTCACGGGGCAGATGCGCTAACAGCTTCACCACCCTGGCACAGTGGCTTTGCATAACTTCACGGACTACCCTAGCACTTCTCCCTCCTCAGTCCAAATTTTCAGAAGCACGAGACAAGGGTTCGAACCTGGTCTCGATAAAAATTTTATTCCTCGCTACAGTGTGCATATACACTCCTGGAAATGGAAAAAAGAACACATTGACACCGGTGTGTCAGACCCACCATACTTGCTCCGGACACTGCGAGAGGGCTGTACAAGCAATGATCACACGCACGGCACAGCGGACACACCAGGAACCGCGGTGTTGGCCGTCGAATGGCGCTAGCTGCGCAGCATTTGTGCACCGCCGCCGTCAGTGTCAGCCAGTTTGCCGTGGCATACGGAGCTCCATCGCAGTCTTTAACACTGGTAGCATGCCGCGACAGCGTGGACGTGAACCGTATGTGCAGTTGACGGACTTTGAGCGAGGGCGTATAGTGGGCATGCGGGAGGCCGGGTGGACGTACCGCCGAATTGCTCAACACGTGGGGCGTGAGGTCTCCACAGTACATCGATGTTGTCGCCAGTGGTCGGCGGAAGGTGCACGTGCCCGTCGACCTGGGACCGGACCGCAGCGACGCACGGATGCACGCCAAGACCGTAGGATCCTACGCAGTGCCCTAGGGGACCGCACCGCCACTTCCCAGCAAATTAGGTTCAAAAATGGTTCAAATGGCTCTGAGCACTATGGGACTCAACTGCTGAGGTCATTAGTCCCCTAGAACTTAGAACTAGTTAAACCTAACTAACCTAAGGACATCACACACATCCATGCCCGAGGCAGGATTCGAACCTGCGACCGTAGCGGTCTCGCGGTTCCAGACTGCAGCGCCAGAACCGCGCGGCCACTTCGGCCGGCCCAGCAAATTAGGGACACTGTTGCTCCTGGGGTATCGGCGAGGACCATTCGCAACCGTCTCCATGAAGCTGGGCTACGGTCCCGCACACC
Source organism: Schistocerca nitens (assembly GCF_023898315.1). Lineage (NCBI taxonomy): Eukaryota > Metazoa > Arthropoda > Insecta > Orthoptera > Acrididae > Schistocerca > Schistocerca nitens. The sequence continues at coordinate 889,693,743 of NC_064617.1, forward strand.
GTTAGGCCGTCTTCCGCTCACGCCCCAACATCGTGCAGCCCGCCTCCAGTGGTGTCGCGACAGGCGTGAATGGAGGGACGAATGGAGACGTGTCGTCTTCAGCGATGAGAGTCGCTTCTGCCTTGGTGCCAATGATGGTCGTATGCGTGTTTGGCGCCGTGCAGGTGAGCGCCACAATCAGGACTGCATACGACCGAGGCACACAGGGCCAACACCCGGCATCATGGTGTGGGGAGCGATCTCCTACATTGGCCGTACACCACTGGTGATCGTCGAGGGGACACTGAATAGTGCACGGTACATCCAAACCGTCATCGAACCCATCGTTCTACCATTCCTAGACCGGCAAGGGAACTTGCTGTTCCAACAGGACAATGCACGTCCGCATGTATCCCGTGCCACCCAACGTGCTCTAGAAGGTGTAAGTCAACTACCCTGGCCAGCAAGATCTCCGGATCTGTCCCCCATTGAGCATGTTTGGGACTGGATGAAGCGTCGTCTCACGCGGTCTGCACGTCCAGCACGAACGCTGGTCCAACTGAGGCGCCAGGTGGAAATGGCATGGCAAGCCGTTCCACAGGACTACAGCCAGCATCTCTACGATCGTCTCCATGGGAGAATAGCAGCCTGCATTGCTGCGAAAGGTGGATATACACTGTACTATTGCCGACATTGTGCATTCTCTGTTGCCTGTGTCTATGTGCCTGTGGTTCTGTCAGTGTGATCATGTGATGTATCTGACCCCAGGAATGTGTCAATAAAGTTTCCCCTTCCTGGGACACTGAATTCACGGTGTTCTTATTTCAATTTCCAGGAGTGTATGTATATCATAGATGTTTGAGATTTGAAAAGGTCTCTGGGACAAAATAAGTTTCATTTACTGATAGCACCTAGACCTTGGTTTCAGGGAGAATTCACCGCTTTGCTCGCAGCTGATGTGTTTTACCAGTAAAGCTGCAGAGCCTCCTCAGTGCTGTTCAAGTTTAAGGGGAGTACCAAGTGGGCTGAAGCACGAATGGCAATTTGGATTGAGTATGGAGGCGTGACAGGGTATTCCGTGCAGTTGCACAAAGCCACTGTGCCGTAGTGGTTAGTGCATCTGTCTAGTGAGCGGGAGACTCGGGTGGGAATCCCGGCTTTGATACAAATTTCCATTCGTCTCTTCCGTCTGCATACATACATCATTCTGGAAATGACTGCCACGTAATGGTTCACTCGACCGAGGAAAGAGGAAATAGTCACGCTTTTCAATTAATCTTCATAGAACTTTGCTGTCTCTGACAGAATTAGCATGTCATCGACAAACCTCATATGTTATTATTACTTTTTGTTGAACTTTAACTCACTCTACAAATTTTTCCTTCGCTTTCTTGAAGATTGAATAAGATGTGGAATAGACTTTCATCTGCCGTCTTCGTTCCTTCGACCCTTACAACGTATGTCATCTCTGCTAAACTGAAAATTTCACTACGTGGCTTCAACATTCTTTATTTCTGTAAAACCATAAATTATATGAATTTACGAGGGTTGTCCAGAAAGTAAGTACCGATCGGTTGCGAAATGTAAACCACTGGGAAAATCCGCTAAAGTTTTGCACGCATGTGTTGGGCAGTGTCTCTAATATGCCCGTCGATCGTGTCGCGTCGCTCTTTTCAGTTTTGAGCGAAAAGTGAGCACGTAAAGATGCGTAGGGAATAACGTCTCCCCCTAAGTATGAGGGCCCGCTTAGAGATTTCGCCTGTGTCATGCAGCCCACATAACACAACTGTCGAGCAGTTCCTTCTTCATGCCAATTCTCGGCCGTACACTGCAGGGGCAGTGAAGACGCTCCTGCAGTGTTTCCAACGAGAAGTGATTGATCACCCACAATACAGTCCGTAACTGGCTTCCCCTGAGTCTCATCTCTGCTGACAAGAACCGCTGGCTATGAAGGCAAAATTTTTCCACAGACAACGAGCTGCAGACCAGTGCAGATAACTGGCCGAAAGCACAGGCGGCTGCTTTCTATGACGAGGATATTGGAAAGTTGTTACAACACTACGAGAACACTCGAAGTTGGAACGGCGAATATGTAGAGAAGCAGGTGGAAGGTGTACCTAACTGTTGCAAATAAAACGTTTGTTATTTTCACTGTGGTTTCCATTACGCGGCCGATCGGAAGTTACTTTCTGGACAGCCCTCTTAGGTTTCCATCATAGACTTCTGCGGCCCGAGTCTTGATGATTAAAATTCATCCGAGAGTTGTTCCGCGTCATTGTATAAAATTCTTTAATTATAAGATTTAAATCAACGTTTCGACCGTACTGCAACAGCCTTCCTCAGGGCAATACTGATTTTGGTGGATAAGAGATGATTCTATTCATTGTACACTCATGCTGATAAATTAAGGATAATGCTGATACATGATGAAACAACGCTCTGGTGGGCGGTTTGCGGGTTTAAATCACCTCGGGGTATGACCATGCGGTGCATCTGACCTGCGGTCGTCGCACGGTGGCGCTGGCAGCAGTCCACATACGCAGAGGTGTGTTGGTGCATGTCAGAGCACGGTGCAGCGAGTAAGTGTGCAGACGTTTTCAGACGTACTAATGGTGACTTTGTGTTGAGAATGGCTCAAAGGCCACATATTGATGACGTTATGAGGGGTAGAATATTAGGGCGACTGGACGCTGGTCAAACACAGCAGGTCGTAGCACGAGCCTTCCGTGTGCCACAAAGTGTGATCTCAAGATTATGGCAACGATTCCAGCAGACAGGAAACGTTTCCAGGTGCTACATTACGGGACGTCGACAGTGTACAACACCACGAGAAGACCGATATCTCACCATCAGTGCCCGTAGTTGGCCGCGGAGTACTGCAGGTAGCCTTGCTCGGGACCTAAACCCCATCGAGCACGTCTGAAATGCTCTCGGTCGACGTATCGCTGCACATCTTCAAATCCCCTACGACACTTCAGGAGCTCCGACAGGCACTGGTGCAAGAATGGGAGGCTAAACCCCAGCAGCTGCTCGACCACCTGATCCAGAGTATGCCAACCCGTTGTGCGGCCTGTGTACGTGTGCATGGTGATCATATGCCATACTGATGTCGGGGTACATGCGCAGGAAACAGTGGCGTTTTGTAGCACATGTGTTTCGCGACGGTTTTCCCAACTTATTACCAATACCGTGGACCTACAGATCTGTGTCGTGTGTGTTCCCTATGTGCTTATGGTGTTAGCGCCAGTTTTGTCTAGTGCCACGTTGTGTGGCACCACATTCTGCAATTTATGAGCATGAATGTAGATGAACGGTGTCAGCACGCCATAGCCCACTATATTATAGGGCCAATAAAGTTTCAAAAATATGACGGACTAGCCTACTATATTTTACGACCAACAAAGTTTCAAAAATACAACGTATTGACACCGTTCGTCTAAAGTAGACATCTTTTCTCCACCAAAACGAGGCTAGCCCTGGGGAAGGTTGCTGCAATACGGTCGAAACGTTCGTTTTAAGTTTGTAATTAAAGTTTTTTTATATAGTGCCAGGGTACAACAAACAGAAGACTTTTAATCATCATAGGTTTCCATCCTTCTGCAAGAAATTGTCAGTGAGATAGGCCAAGTCCGGAAGTAAAGTATCAAATCTGGGGATTTCTAAAGCTTTATGTGAAGGGTTTACAAGTGGCAGCGTCATAGATGGGCCTACCTGTCGTCGATGCTGGAGGCTGGAGTGTTGGAGAGCACGGTGTAGCCGTCTGGCGCGCGCACGCTCAGGGTGTAGAAGGTCTTCACAGCCGGCTCGTCGTAGCAGGGCAGCGCGGACCTCGCGAAGTTGGGCTCAAACTGCGTCGCGTATATCGCCCTGCCAACAGCACGGCACAGTCACACACTGGAACCTACATCCGTCATCACGTTCTTGTGCCGAACCACATAAAAAACGTGGGTCAGATGTACTGAAGAAGACATCTGGGAGACTGGACGATGCTTGGAAGGTTGGGACTCCAGAATGAATTTTCACCTGTAGCGGAGTGAGCGCCGATGTCTAACTTCATGGCAGATTAAAACTGTGTACCGCAATGGGACTCGGATATGGGACCATTGCTTTTGGAGAGATTGTGCCCTACTGACTGAGCTATTTAAGCACAATACAGTACTAGACCTCACAGTTTCACTTCTGCCACTGCCCTTCACAAAAGAAGGAGAAGTGTCATAGATTCGAGTCACAATCCGGCACATAGTTTTAATATACCAGGTAGTTTCACTTCACAGATGACTGTATTTTTTAGAAAGAAGCTTCACCAACGTCGATTCGGTAGGCTGTAGTTTGTTATGAAACAAAACAAACATGCATTGCTCATTGGAGACTTAGTACCATAGGAAATATTTAATTCCAACTATTGGTTCCTTATTCCCAGGTACACCGTCTGTATATTTTGATCTCTCTTTTAGAGTAGCTCGGCCATTTCTATCGTTCCAGCAAACGTGTAGAACGATTATGACCTCAGTTGACACATCGCAAAAAAATGTCTTGTTCGTTTGACTGTGCTGAGCAACATCCAAAGTTCCTTGTAGATCAGGAATGGGACACTAGATTCCAGGAGCTCTAGGCTGCACATTAACTGGCCTGTGGACAGCACAAGTGGTGCATGGATGTACTGTACTTACTGTACTTCCGTACTCACTTTTCCTGGCCGTTCTCCAGGTAGTCGTATCGAGCGAAGCCGTCCTCCCTGTAGCCGATTTCGCCGCTGAAGTCCACCTCCAGCGTGATGCTGCTACCCGAGGTCAACTGAAACAAGAGAAACGTAAAGTGCACAGTTCTGTTGTTCTTTTTATCACCGCTGTGTTTACTTTCGTAATCTGCTACCTAGAACACGTAGCCGGGTGTAGAGGCAAAAATTACAGAAAGAGTAGAATTACTACTAAAAGACAACGCAGTTTCGTTCCTGTGTCCTCACTGGAATTGTTAAGACTGGAATTAAGATGAGTAAGTTTCTTTATTTCAGAGATTACCAACTAATCTTACGATTAATTTCAACTTCACATTTAGAGTAAAATCTGTTCGGGCCTCACTTCGTATCTGCATATGGATCGATAACTATGTTATACGCTTTCTTCTGGTGGTCCAGACTCTTCATTCAAGTTTGCCGTAAAGCATTGTACTACGATAAAAACAAAGAAGGTGCGTAAAAATAAACTGACAATTAGGTCAGAGTAAAATAGGCGATGTCGAATCTAGAAAAAATCGCCCGATAACCGCATATCGGAAACGCAGCTTACTCGTTATGATAAAGAATGCAGTTACTTGTTAAACAGCCCAAAGTGAAAAGTCTGAGTTTGGCAGACGTCAAATTGCTATACATGATTGGTTTTCGTAGACATGAAGTTTCTGTGATAGAGTGTGAAGATTGACAATTAAATCAAATACTCTGGAAGCGTCCTTACGCGGTTTATTTGTTAATATGATAAGGTGCACTACACAACAGCTCTGGAGTAAGGTGATCGACACATGGTATTGTAATGCACAATGTTTTTGTAACATAATCGTACCCTGGAAACGTTGAACCAGTGTCAATGGTTAGTACTTCTACCACCGGTAAACATCAGAGGAAGAATACACAAAAAATCGGACATTTTCAAGGCCTAAAATTGTGACGAGTTCTTTAAAGATTGAAGGACTATCAAGAGAGAGGCAAATATAACTGTCAGACAAGTGTAAAAACATTCATGAGACATTTAGTCATTACAGGAAGCAGAGAGGGGTATACGACCGAAGACCAACAATTAAAGCGATGAAGATGATATTAGAAATCCTCATGAACAATATGGTAGTGCTAGCACTGGAAAACCAGATATAGACATTAAGTCAACAAGTATCACAGACAAAAAAACATTTAAATTTTAATAACTGAGTGTTATGTCAGTGCACAAACGACCTAATGTTGATTTTACCCCAAATATGCCAAATAATTTTCATAACCAAAACTTGAAGGATGTATTGGGAGACTTTAACTGTCAAAGTGTCAACTGGGGACGTAAATCAGTTGTTGAAAATGTGGAGGAACTAGGGGGTTACGCAGAAAGAGAGGAACTGCAGCTTATTTGCTTATTTTTTTCCTAAATTAAGACCATCATTTAATAACGGTAGATGGCAGGGAGGGTATAATCATGACAACATCTTGATTACTAAGAACATCGCTTCTCGTGTTATAAAAATAGCAAAAGAACTTTTCTCAGGACAAAACATCTCCCTAGCTCTTATAAAGCTTCTGGAGTTATCAGAGTAGACAGTGTTTTACCTTCAAGAAAGCGACATGGAAGGTTTTCAGAAAACAACTGGTTCTCGAAGTTGAAAACATAGAGGCTGACCCAGAAAACTACAATTCATTTGTCGATTTCTAAAGATAACGTCAAGGAGGTACACTGAATGGTCAAAGAAACTGGTATAGGCATGCGTATTCAAATACAGAGATTTGTAAACACGCAGAATACGGCGCTGCGGTCGGCAGCACCTGTATAAGCAAGTTCAAATGGTTCAAATGGCTCTGAGCACTATGGGACTTAACTTCTGAGGTCATTAGTTCCCTAGAACTTAGAACTACTTAAACCTAACTAACCTAAGGACATGACACACATTTATGCCCGATGTAGGATTCGAACCTGCGACCGTAGCGGTCGTGTGGCTCCAGACTGTAGCGCCTAGAACCGCTCGGCCACCCTGGCCGGCTGTATAACAGAAGTCTCTGGCGCATTTGTTCGGTTACTGCTGCTACAATGGCAGGTTATCAAGATTTAAGAGTGTTTGAACGTGGTGTTATAGTCGGCGCACGAGCGATGGGACACATCATCTCCGAGGTAGCGATGAAGCGGGGATTTTCCTGTACGACCATTTCACGAGTGTTCCGTGAATAGTAGGAATCCGGTAAAACGTCAACTCTCCGACATCGCTGCAGCCGGAAGAAGATCCTGCAAGAACCGGACCAACGACGACTGAACAGAATCGTTCAACGTGACAGAAGTGCAACCCTTCCGCAGATTGTATTGCTGGGCCATCAACGAATATCAGCGTGCGAACCATTCAACGAAGCATCATCGATATGGGCTTTCGGAGCCGAAAGCCCACTCGTGTACCCTCGATGACTGCACGACACAAAGCTTTAGGCCTCGCCTGGGCCCGTCAACACCGACATTGGAGATGATGGAAACATGTTGCCTGGTCGGACGAATCTCGTTTCAAATTGTATAGAGCGGATGGACATGTACGGGAATGGAGACAACATTATGAATCCATGGAACCAGCATGTAAACAGGGGACTGTTCAAGCTGGTGGAGGTTCTGTAATGGTGTGGAGACGTGTGCAGTAGGAGCGATATGGGTCCCCTTATACGTCTAGATACGACTCTGACAGATGACACTTACGTAAGCATCCTGTCTGATCACCTGCACCCATTCCTGTCCATTGTTCATTCCGACAAACTTGGGTAATTCCAGCAGGACAATGCGACACCCCACACGTTCATAATTGCTATAGAGTGGCTCCAGGAATACTCTTCTGGGCTGAAACACTTCCGCTGGCCACCAAACTTCCCAGACATGAACATTATTGATCTGGATGCCTTGCAATGTGCTGTCAGAAGAGATCTCCACCCCTCGTACTCTTACGGATTCATGGACAGCCCTGCAGGATTCATGGTGTCATTTCCCTCCAGCATTACTTCAGACATTCGTCGAGTCCATGTTACGTCGTGTTGCGGCAATTCTATGTGCTTGCGGGGGCCCTACACGATATTAAGCAAGTGTACCAGTTTCCTTGGCTCTTCAGTGTATATTCCAAGTGGATGTAGAACCCAGTTTACATCTGGCCTTGACGCAAGTTCACAAGATTTCTTTGTCGACTATCGTAGCAAGTACAACGCAGATCCTTCTCAGCACATACGACTGAGGTGGGAGAAAAACTACTCTGAAACAAAGCTGAACAAAGGAAGAAGCGATAAGCTGAATTACTATCTTATCTGGACATGAAACAGAACAGTCGAAGAGCGTGAAAGCTGATAAAAAGATCTTGATCCTACGAGTCCGCCATTGAGTGCAGTCGTCGCTCTGAACCAGACTGCTCAGCAGCTGCTACTGAGTGGAAAGACAAGACAGATGGCGAAAAGATTGAATCTCAGGCGAAACGTAGATGGATGGAGCGAATCTCCAAAAGCTCCATTCTCACATGAGGAACTGGAAAGAGCAGCGCGAGATCAGAAAGTAAATAAAGCAGCAGGCTATGACAACATACAAATTGAACAAATAAAGCAGTTTTGCCCAAAACCTAATGAAAGACTAGTGAGGATGATGAACAGATGTTGGTAAAGGTTTCAGATTCGCAAACTGGGGAGGAAAGCCAAGTAGTAGCATAGCATTACTAAAGCCTGGCAAAGAGCCGATCGAGCGAAAAAATTTTCGTCATATTTCCTTGAACTACCACCTACAAACGTTATTCGTAAGAATTTGTCGAGAATAGCAACGAAAATCAGTGCAAAATATATTGCTGAATAAGCTAGTTTCGGACTGACGGTACCTAACGGTTACGGCTGCAGAGTTGCTCTTCTAAACAGCATCTTCTACGAGCAACCCAGAGCGTGTTTACCAGCGGTTACTCATACTTTAGATACTTGGGCTATGCACGACTCTGTTTAAAAAGAATAGCTCGAGCAGTCAAATAGTCTAGGCTTTGGTAGAGTTGGGTGTTAATGAAATACACAGAAATACAAAATAAAAATTAAATGAACAATTTAATAACAAGGATTCTATTATAACGTCTGCAATGAATGTAGACGACAGAGAATTATGTTGAATGGTGTTTATTCAGGAAAGGACATCTCAAGTAAACGGGAAGTGGTCCTACGAACAATAAAGACAAAAATACACTTATCACGAGTTTGTTTGCGTGGCCATCCTCCGCAGCAAGCACAGTTTTCTTGCAGTACTTTATTTTATTTTCCCAGACGGTTTCGCCTTTTGTCCTTGTAATGCATGATCAGTGAGATCTATAATGATACAGTTATGATACAATTTTGTTTTGATGTCTATTATTCGCAGGTCATAAAATAGTTCAATTCCAGCTTTTTATGAAAATAAGTGATTACTTAGTGTTCTTCCTGTTTTTAGTTGGCATCGGTGTTTCCTCTCACCTGGTCACGTGCATGATTTTTGTGTTCCGAACATTTTTCTTCCCAATTTTCATTTTGTTTGCACTTGTTGTTTTGGCGCACTATTAGTCTTCTCCCAGTATTATAGACGTAACACTAATATACACACAACTACTTCGAACTCACTGTGTTACCCATCCTGTTTGGTTTGTTTACATATTTGTACACGTTGCCAGCCTAGCGAAGTGTATAAACTCCTTTCTGTTGTTGAAGTATGGTAGCGACTGTTCACTGTTCAGAATCAGTTACCTACACTATCGAATACCACTCGTTACCACAGGCAGGACTGCCTCCTTCAAGTACAACGTAAAAGTTTCCAGAATCGCTCCCTTGCGCTCTTCACTCGTGAAGTCCCAGTCTCCACTCGACTCCCATAGTGTTCCACTACCGTCTGATTTTCCATTGGCTGAAGACCGTCCCCATCGAAAATACATCGTTCTTAAGCTCTACAGACATCATCTGACTCACCTGACTACTTCAAGGAGTAAACTAGTATATTAGACACTCAGATGATTCACGATAAATACAAATAAGTTTTGTCGATAAGCAAATAACCCAGTATTCTCGCGCAAGTACGCTTACGATAAATGACAACAGATTGTCGTTAATATTGTTTAAACAATTATTTAGATCAGCTTGTCAGAAGCGTCTTTTGACGCTCTTTTACAAAGGTGGTGTCACCTAAGTTAGAATTGCATGAAGTGTTTAAAAGTTGTTAATTCAGAGGTTCATTGTGAAATATTAACTTCTGTAATTGTAAAGATATTGAGCATCATTTTTCTGAGAGCGCAGATGTATTCAGATTTACTTTAATATTTAACTGTGAATTACTACAGATTTTTGAAGAGCTTTAAGAAGCCATCGTTCAGCTTATCATACACCCCAATTTTTGATGCATCTCTTGTACAAAGACCATGGGAGCTACAGCTGTCCATATTCCCAACTTTTGGATTTACCCATTTCTGGCGATGTGCTCCTTGTCTCTGCACCTGGGCTCGCCTACAGTGGTCACGGGGCGTCCACGTCACATCGACTCGCACTCAGCCCAGCAGAAAAATCCAGCTCTCCTCAGTACCAGCCCAAGGTGGACGAATACCTTCACCGTATACTCGTGACGTTACAAGACCAGGGAAAATGTTGTAGTCAAATACTGAATCTGACTCAATACATTGAAGATGGTTTTGAAAGGAAAGTAATAACCGCAGATGTGTTTATTAACCTTTCCGCTGCGTATGATGCAGTAAATCACCAACGACTCCTCACGAAAGTCTGTGAAATAACAAAGGATATTCGACTGAGTTACATGTTAAGAACCAGGGAAAAAAGTAGATGGAGAAACCAAACGAATGGATTACCGCAAGGGGGCGTTCTTTCCCCTAACCTGTACAATACGTAGACAAATAACCAGCCACACCAGCCAGAAACAAAAAATATAAATATATGCAGACTCCAACGATGAGCAAGTGAGCAACGACAGTAACATGACACATCTCACTGAGTGTATTGCCAAAAGTGTCTGCTCAGATCTCATTTCACCACATTTTGTGTAAGTGCGCATGAGGTGAAGTAGTGAGCGGAAATTTATGAAAAACTGAGCGAAAGCAATCTACTAAATAGTAGTTGATTGAGACACCAACCAGGGACACGAAACAGGACGGAAAATGTTAAGTACAGAAACGTACATAACCTCTACCCTCGAAACAGCTATCCACAAACATGCAATAATTTTCTTCAGGCTAGTTTGCAGATGACATGCGGTCAAAAAAACGACGAAAACGAGCACTAAAATCGATGTACAATAATACAGTTCAATTAGCGATGTAGTTTTAAAGTGAGCGTCCAAAGCAAAACGAAGCAAATTGCAAATATTGTATTTCCTAGGCCTACAGTAGTTTAAGTATTACAAATGTGATCTTATACTGTACAGAAATAAAGAATTTAACCCACAGAAGATGACCCATTGCTGTCGAAACATGTCTGGGGAAATATAAAAATAAATTAATTGTGTTTGCATAAGGCTGATTTCCAAAACAACCCAGTGTTTAATATTATACTTAAACTAATTGGATCAACATGAAGGGCGTAGTGTAAATTTCTTCCATCATCGGTAATGGGACTGTTTTGCAGATGGATAATGCGCAGTACCTGTATGTGAGACGTCTTTCCGCTCCAAACAAGTAGACGTCGCTTTAAATGAGACGGTCAAGATTGTCGTCGAACGTCTGAGGCGTACGTCTGTCCACACAATATACTCACCTGAGGCCATAGCGCCACAAAATATCAGACAAAAAGTAGCCAGTGAAACAGAGAGGAAAAAACAGCAAACCCAACCAAAGTAAATTCTTCCAACTCGTTCGAAGTCAAGGAAGAGCTTTATAAAACGGACAGTATTGCTAGAAGGCCAACCTGAGATCCGCCGTCTCTCTTTATGGTTGGAGTCTCTGAAAAATATAAGCCTGCATCCTGAAGAGGAAATCACACAAAACAAGGGCAGTAGCTACAATATAGTACATGGGGAGGTATGAGTAGATCTGATGCGAAGTAAACGTGGTTATGTGGGGCTGCTCTGAAAGAGACCATTGTGAATGCGGAGAAACGTAGGTTAAACGCTTGCTCATGTGCCCAAGGATGGAGACTGTTTGACAGCGGAAGATTTGTTTTTATGGAATCACGAGGCCATTAAAAGCACAGAGCTTTCGAAGAAGAGACTACAGATGTTTTCACCTGGACACGGAAAGTAAAGCAAAGTAAGCTTACATCTAAGTACTGTGAGCTTGATGTCTCAATAACGTACAGAAAATATGATTGAACTTTTATTCTAATAACAAAATATGAAAGTTTAGCTTATACACTGGCAAAAAATATAAAAAATTTAAACATTTTCGTTTTCTGAAATACGATTTGTAAAGCAAAAGTTCGAATGGTTCAGATGTTGTTGGCACACCGTGAAGCGAACATCTAACACTGTGAAAATGTGTGACTCTGAGCACTATGGGTCTTAACATCTGAGGCCATCAGTCCCCTAGACTTAGAACTACTTAAACCTAACTAACTTAAGGACATCACACACATCCATGCCCGATACAGGATTCGAACCTGCGACCGTAGCAGCAGCGCCGTTCCGGACTGAAGCGCCTAGAACCGCTCGGCCACAACGGCCGGCGCAATAGTAAGAAATTTATACCTGGAGATCACTACAGTGTTAACATCAGAAGTTATAGGCTGACCTACTCAAAAATTCTTCGTGGGTGACAAATGATTGTCGGAACCTGAGCAGTTGTTGCACCAGCCCTTGGCGTGATTGACTTGAGCGCTCTCGTCGCAGACTGACTGCCGTTTTGTGTCGTGGCTCAACGACGGTGCCTAGTCAACTAAAGGTTGTCTTGCAGTTTACACTCAACTCGACGTTCCTTGCTCTGATTGTCAGGGTTTAGTCTCTGCCACCGATATAGCTCACTTCGTTATGTCATATGAGGGAATATGCCAGATATTGCTTTCGTCGGTTACGCCAGTTTGTTTGGTGTCAGGAAACCTTCATCAGTCGCCGTCAGTCTCTGTTGTTGCATTGGAGCGGCCAAGTGTGCAAATCGACCACTATAATTCCTATGTGGACCACAACGCACTTACTATCCGAGTTCTTCGGTGAATGTTTGTTTGTTAGAACAGATGCCATACGTCAATATTAAAGCGAGACTTAAAAGCGTAAGTACTTTTCTTCCTTTGTAACATCTGAACAGTTCATTTGCCCTTTGTAGCGAAACGGCTCTGTAAATTCCGTACATATGGTACGGATTATGTTTGCCAAATGTTGCTTTAGATCGTCAAATGCAGTATTTAATTGCTGCCAATGATACAGTGAATTTAGCCAACAACGAACCGTGGTTTTTTCGGCGTGTTCACATAGCTTCATAAATACACAAAAGCTTCATCAGAAAAAAATGCGTCGTTCGCGAGCGATCTTCCATCAGGCATGTGCGGAAACAGCCAGCTGCAGTACTAGTGGTGATCTGGGGAAACAGGAAGAAGAAGATTTAGGAACAGCTGTAAGATTGGGAAGAAACTGTGAGAGATTATTGAATGAAATTTAATGTCAACAAATGTGAGACCCTGGCTACAACTAGAAAGAAAGATAGACCAATTAACGGAATAAGGATTGGCGGTGGACTATTGAAGAAGGTGAAAAGTGTCAAGCACTTGGGAAGCGTGATACGGGAAATGGAAGAAATGAGAAAGAGATCACTGAAAGCGGTAGACAGGCAGAAGCATTCTGTTGGAGTGTTCGGAGACTGGTTTAGGACAAAGATGTTCAACAAAAAAGCAAAGAATTAATAAGTAGAAGTTACTACGTTCCAGTACTGACCTATTTGTCTGAAACACGGGTAATAAAGAAATGAGACGTAAGCAGACTACAAGCACGTGAAATGAAGTTCTTCGGAACTAGAACAAGAGGAACAAGGAGAGATAGGTTGAAGAATGAAAGTGTAAGGGAAATAGTGAAAGAGGAACCCTTGCAGAGCAGGACAGAAAAATCAAGGCTACGATGGAATGGACACATAAAGGAAATCGAAACTAAGAGGATTTCCATGAAGATGCATGAAATGGGGATGTAAATGAAACGACCAAGAGGAAGACGAAAGGATAGAGGGCTGAAAGATGTGGATGTTAGAAAAAGAGGCAAGAGTAAACACTGAAAGATGGTGGGAAAACAGAACTAGATGGTGAGCTTCTGTTGCAAACAGACCCAGATTGGGGCTGAAACTGTCCAATGTAAAGAGGTGAAGAAGAGGTGCAGACTTCGAACAACACTATTTGAACTGATCAGTTGATGCAGTACCGTTACTTTAAGACTTCCGTTTGAGTCTGTATACAACAGAAACCACTGTGACAGCAGCCTTAAGTGGTGCATGACGCAGTGATACTACTAATTATACTACTAATTCGACTCGTTTGGTTGAAACAGACACGCCACTTAACACAGTGCACGAGGGAGGAGCCGGAGAATATGCGGTGATCGGACCCGGCCTGTGGGGATACTGGTTGCGCGCAGCGCCAGAGAGAGTGCTGCCTCTATGTGTGAAACATCCTGCATTGACCATACACTGCACACATGATTACAGCCATGATGTCACACTGTGCACATATCCATAATTCACGACTTTCCCACAAAAGCCTCTAGAGGTTATAAATGGGAACTGTAAACTACCCAGTGTTTTTTGGTTTGTAATGCAGCCAGAATTAATAATCAATCAGTTGACAGGTATGAACCCTTTGGGAGTGAGCAGCCCACAGCTGCATCCATAATTTTCCTATCAAGTACATTTCGAGTTCCTTGAAAATTCAATCGCGATTTAAATCATTAACGTAATTTCCTTGGGAAAAGAAACTCCATGACAATGATTTTTCACCTGCTGAGGACCCTAAATCTGAAAACAGATTTTGGGTGAAGTTATTTTAAGAGGAGTAGATAATTTATTTAAAATGACGGCAACTGTTAAAAATTACACAACTTTTCCAGAATCGTTCTTCTTCCTCTTGGAGTCATAGGGACACGGCGAGAACCGCATCTCTGGCGGTTGTACTGAGCCTGTATAGGAAACCTCTCTTGACAAAATAGAAGTGGTCAGCTCCTGTGTTTGGCAACGGTTCTATTTTCTTTATCTTAAAAATATTTCAAATAAAAGCTCGGCTGAAGGCCACACACTGGAAATTGAAGAACAACAACAGATAGAACAGATAGAACAAACTTTCAAAATTTTAGTTATTAAACAAATCAATATCCAATCTTTAATTTAAGTCAGCTGAAGGCCTTATCTTAAAATTAAAACAAACTAAATTAATAGACGGCTGAAGGCCTCGCACAGTACATCAGACTAAAATGAAAATCACAATCTAAAAGCAACAGAACAGTGGTGCTCGGAAGTGTTCCAAGGGTCGGCCTGAGGAGGTAGCTCTAATGTAAGGTGAGGTGAGGCAGGCAGCCAACTGTAACGTCAAATAATCGGGTGGCAACCCGACCCAGGGACGGCAGAAGGATCGACCAACAACCTAATCAATTCCCTTCTGCCCGGCCAACGGTACGACAACGGAAAATATCATCTAAAAACAGCCAAGGCACAATAACCGCTCTTAAGAAAAAAATAGAACAAACAATTGAAAGGCTGTCGAACTACATGCCGTGCCGGACAGCATCAACAAGGCGAGGAAAAACACACTGCTGGAAAACTACGCTAACGACTACGGCAGGCAACTGGGGCGTTAACGGCCACAAGGCACAAAAATAGCGCTGGTGCACTTCACTGATAAGTAACAACCAATTTGTGGTGTCACCGCCAGACACCACACTTGCTAGGTGGTAGCTTAAATCGGCCGCGGTCCATTGGTACATGTCGGACCCGCGTGTCGCCACTGTCAGGATCGCAGACCGAGCGCCACCACAAGGCAGGTCTCGAGAGACGGACTAGCACTCGCCCCAGTTGTACGACGACGTTGCTAGCGACTACACTGACGAAGCCTTTCTCTCATTTGCCGAGAGACAGTTAGAATAGCCTTCAGCTAAGTACATGGCTACGACCTGGCAAGGCGCCATTTGTAACATTGCATGTATCTAAAGAGTCTCACTTGTATCGCCACAATCTCCAGATGGCTCATCAAGAACGATGTATACAATGAGGGATTAAAAGTTAAGTATTCAAGGAGCTACGTACTTTTCATTATAACATTCATTACGTATCCTGTTTCAGACCTCACTCTATCCTTCGTGAGTTAGCGCGTGCATCTTGACCGCCTCTTTCAATTAGTGTACGTAGTGTTGGCAAGTCTGCCGACACTACACAATTTAATAGTTAAAGACCAGACAGGAAGACGGCTACAAAATTTCGCCGACTCCAACACACCACGAACTTTGCAGCTCTCACAGTCAGCACCTCACAATCCCAACGTGCGTGCGAGCCACCAGCAGTCCCGGCCTGACCTCGCGCGGCGGAAACTTCCTCGCTGCTCTGTCCCAACCGACTGACTGCCACACACGGGAATATAGCGGTCACACCAAAGCTGGTACAGCAGTACTAGTATCGACAAGCACTGCTGCTGCCACTGGCCGAGGAAGTCAGCAACTCATTATGCTGGTAACTCAGGGAGAAATAAGACGCCACTCGATTGCGACAAACTGCCAAAGAACAAACGGCATCGATGCGAGCTGGCCACGGCTCAACCAAAGAATAGCACCAGATAAGCCAGAAAAGGTCTCACTGTCACCACGTGCTGCACATTCAGTTTGAACTCCGAGACGGACTAGAAGCTGGAGTATTGTCACCGCCATGGATGCTTCGTGCTAAACGGATTTACCATCTTGCAATTAGTAGCAGTTTAGATATTCATTGCCTTGAATAGAAAACATTAATGTCGCTTACATACGCACGGCATTTCGTTTGCTCAGTAAACCCAAGTGTCTCGTGCTACGATTTTAATACCGACGTCGCCAGCCATATCGTAAGATTCACCAGAATATTCCTCTTTATTGCCTTGATCCGCTCTCTTGGTTGGCCTGATCGTAGTTCTGTATATCTAGCTGTGGTTTTAATACATGCCCCCCTGCGTCGTTTATCAGTGTACAACGTCAGTAAAGGCTGTCAACGGCTAAATATAGTGTTTTGCTTAATTATGATCTCAAAATATATCAATATATCTCTTATTCTTTATTTTATCCATTAGAGTTGTGGAAGGCAGGAGGTAAAAAGTAAAGTCGTCTGGCATTAATGACTGCGAGACCCCGAAGGGCAAGTTCAGCAGCCTAAGTGGAAAAGTTTTCCCCATCCTTCGCGCCCACTTGCACCTTTCTTTACAGTGTGGGAGAGTTGTGCACGTAAGTGTATCTGTCAAGTGCAGACGACTGTGATGGGTGTGTGCATAGTGTAGTCTCATGCTCTTGTTGGAGACGGTGAGAGAAGAGCTCAAGTGAAACTCGGTGCCGGCAAATAGCTTATTCCTCTCGTAGGGCACCAACGAAGCGGCCGAGCTTAACATCCCCATCCGATGGACGGATGACCATCAACAGTGTCCACTGTGGGGAGGTTTGGAATTGAATCCAGAGGGTTTGGTGCAAAGATAGGTTATCAGGAACTCCTCTCTATCGTAAAGGCAAAGGGGAAAATGTGAAAAGCGCGCAGCGCAACTGGACGGTCACCCGTCCAAGTAATGCCCACGCCGTGTGGCGCTTACCTTCAGTGATCTGACGGGAATCGGTGTATCCACATCGGCAAGACCGTTCACGACAGTGGGATGGGGGAGAGGAAGGGGTTGGGGGAGGGGGAGGGGGGTAGTCACAGTCAGTGTGTGCAAATGGAAATATAAACGGGCCCAGTTATACTAAGTCGAGGTCTCCTCACCTGCTCTGCAAGTGTGACGACCAGGAAAGCTCCCTGCTCGTAGCTGGAGCTGACGGGGCTGCCACTGGCCTCATATGCCGTGACGGAGGAGACGCCGAGCGCGGCGTGTAGCACGATCTGCGTTGTGTTGCGCACCGCAACCACCGTCAGGTTTGTCCGGCCTTCGAAGGTGAAGCTGCTGTCCCTGTAGTGGCAACAGAGTTCTTACATCTTTGTTTACATTTATTGGGTTCAGAAAAAGTCCTTTACTGGTCGCGATCGCAATTTTATTATTTTTATTGATTACTAGTTTCGGCTAAAGTTGTCAGCCATCTTCTGATCACCGACACCTACCTATGATCACCAACCGGTAGGACACACTGTCATAAATGTTGAGCAGGCTACATAGCCCACTTTTATTACACAACTCGATGAAACATTAATGTAAAGTCACACAAGACAAACAAAATGGTTCAAATGTCACTAAGCACTAAGGTACTTAACATATGAGGTCATCAGTACCCTAGACTTACAGCTGCTTAAACCTGACTAACCTAAGGACTGCACACACATCCATACCCGAGGTAGGATTCGAACCTGCGACCGTAGCAGCAGCGCGGTTCCTGACTGAAGCTCCTAGAACCGCTCGACCACAGCGGCCGGCCAAGACTAACAGATCGTCGCATTCACTGGGAACACCATTACATCAGATAATCGTCACATGAGCAGAGCGAGATCACAATTAAAACAATACCTCACTCTAGAGAAGTAACATCAGGAAACGGCACATAAGTTTCACTGAGAGAAAAAGCTTCTCAAATTGAGCAAGTCAACAACGCATTGGTTCACCTCTGACCTTATGCAAGTAGTTATTCGGCTTCGCCTTGATTCATAGAGTTGTCGGATGCCTTTCTGAGGGATATAATCCCAGATTCTGCCCAATTGGCGCGTTAGATCGTCAAAATCTCTAGTTTGTTGGAAGGCCCTGTCCATAATGTTCCAAACGGTCTCAATTGGGAAGGTATCCGGTGACCTTGCTGCCCAAGATGGGATTTACCAAGCATGGAGGCAAGCGGTAGAAAACTTGTTGAACTGTAAGCCCAGTATGGTTTGCCATGAGGGGCAACAAAACGGGGCGTAGAATATCGTCGACATATTGCTGTGCTGTAAGAGTGCCGCGCATGACAACCAAAGGAGTCCTGCTATGAAATGAAATGCCACCTTATACCATCACTTCTGGTTACCTACGACGGGCGACAGTCAGGCTGGTATCTCAGCGCTGTCTGGGGCGTCTCCAGAAGTTCCTGGAATCTTATTGGACCAAAACTGTCTTCAGTGATGAGTCCCGCTTCGTATAAAGCCCCGATGACACGCAAAGACATGTCTGCAGACACTGGAGACGCCCTGGGCAGCAGAGGTGGACCATCGCATTATTGGCTTGCTCAGTTTTTGAAGGTCTTTCTCATGAACAAATCATTCAGTTTTTCTGAAATTGTAATAATTCGTTTGTACATGCATATCACACTCATCGATTTCCGTCTCAATCTGATAATTCCTTCATGGAATACTGCTTCTTTTTTTCTTTTCTTTGCTTTTAGGCAGTAAGGCAAGCACACGCCAGTTTCTTGTGGGGGAGTTACCTCAAGTAGATCACCGACAGCTTCGCTACGTCACAGTCTTCTAAGAGCAGCTGTTACTGGACTGCTTTATTCGTCGTCTCGTCCTGGTTTACGCTGAATCTGTCAGCAATGGTCAACTAAAAGTCAAACATTTCCACACGATGTATGTGCTAGCGTACACTGTATCACCTGGAAAACTCTCAGCTTGTTCACATTATTGTCAAGTGTCACTGCTAACACGACATTCTAGACGCTCATCTTCAGGTACTTCTTCGACTATTCTTCTGGCCTTTACTTTAACCTTGGTGTAACCATTTGGTGATTTATTTGTATTAATGTTTAAACATAAGTAAATACTGTAATTGTAAAAGTGATTATTTATTTGCTGTAGGCTACAGGAAGAATGAACCTTCAGCAGAAGGTGTGTTCGTGACGTCAGCGAATCGTTCCGCTTTGTGGTTATCGAGACTTTGGCTCATGACTCTGACCCATACGTCTGTCCCCAGCATCTAAGTGACAACGCAAGAAATGAAGTACCGCCCCATAAAACAGTGTTAAATTTATTACCATAGTTATTAAAGTAAAGCCTTCAATAAAACTGGACATCGGACGAAAGTAAAGAGGGAGGCTTGACGATTGTAAGGACATCGGAGCGTCAGTTCCAAATGTGGCGCCGGACTCCTGCGCCTTCTGACGTCACTCGGTCCCACGCTGGGTCTACAAAAAATACGGGGCCCGCAACGAACTTGTGATGTCACACTAGTCGCCTTGTCCACCGGATTTCGTGAAAGCTCGGTTCCACGCAGGGCCCACGGGAATTCATACGTCAGTGATAAAGTTGCTCACTAAAGGTCTTAACTTTGTAGTGTGCTATCGAGAGCGTGCACGCATTTAAATGCGCACTTGAAAATTATTAAACACATCTAAAATAGTTACTGGTCCCTGCCGGAGACTGCTGAAGGCGCTCGTAAGCCCTGTAGGGTCACATGCTGTGACGTACACGCCGAGCCTGTCTTTCTCATGGGTCTTTGTCCCGTGGCAGGACAGAGCTGCTAGGACCTGCCCAACTCGCCTTCCGCACATGCGTCACTGCGGCTCTCTCAGGGAGGTTCCACGTGCTGACATTGTATCGATATAAGCAAAACACCATGTCAGCCACGGCAGTCAGCAATTTTAACTCCTAATGATGATGGAATTTGGAAATTTGAGGTAAGGTCTTACGGGACCAAACTGCTGAGGTCATCGGTCCCTAAGCCTACACACTACTAAATCTTTAACTTGCGCTATGGACAACACACACACTGAAAGGTCTCTGTTGGATTCCTTTCATGTTTAATTTCTCAAATTTGTTGTCTTTTATGGAATAAATTCCTCTTCTAAATTTACTGTGGCGTTTCTGACTATCTGGGAGGAGACTGAGTAGTGGAACGTGTTACTTTTACACGTAAACAAGAACGATCTGTCACACTACTACACTTTAAAGCACAGTTTATATGTAATTCTTATATGTAATTCATGTCACACAGTCTCATACGGAACCTACATCCGCTTTCTTTTATATACTGTATATGATAAGATACTGTCATCCCCCTTCCCTTCTGTGTGAGAGGATGAATGATCAAATGTGTTTGTAGTTGCATGCTTGAGAGTAGCAGACAAGGCGGTCTGCTAGAGAACAGTAGGACCAACGTCGGAACAGGTAGCTACGGCTCCTAAAAGCAGAGAGGTTTCTATTCTTAGTATGGTCCGGTCCTTTCATTGTCATGTTGGTATAGGAAGCTGCCCCTCTGGCCCCTTCCGTTTGTCTTGGTGAGCGACTCTCAGGAGCACGCTGGGTAGTGGCAGTTGCAGTCTGGTAGTTGGAGAGTTGCAGTCTGGCAGTAGGCAGTGGCAGTCTGGCGGTAGCGAGCGTCTGAAATGGTAAGATCTCCGGCTAAGCGCGTGTCTGCTGAGTCCGTAGGACAATGGATTAGTTAAGTTCAGCTAAACTGAGAATTTAATCACTTTTATTTCGGGTTAGCTCTAAAATATCTAAGGTTATCTTTAATTGCAGCGGAGTGTAATTCTCGTGTCCAGTTCAGATTATTTTGCGGTAGTTGCTTTGTCACTACTTCGTGAGTAAAGTGGAACCACGTGTTGGTCAGTAACTCCAACTAAGATCAATCTTAAATCCGAATGCTTGTGTGATTATAACGTCTCGTCTTGATAATATTTTCAATATAGCAACTTTTCTTTATGTTCAACCCACGTGGTGTGTACTTTGTGAGACCAGTACCACGTGCTTATATAACTGTTTGACCCATCAGGTTAATAGTAAGACGTTAGTAACCAGTTCAAGGTTTTTCTTTTGTCAATTGCTTTTCGATCGAATATATTTTTATTATCAAAATTACTGTGGAGTTATACGCTTTCTGTAAACCAAGTTGACCACGTGAAGCATGTGGTGGAATCATCAAAGTAGCCCTCAGCTATTCTTTTCGGAAAGATTTCACAAAGAGTTAATATGAATTTAGTATACCAGTGTGTGGTAATTACATGACGGACAGGATTGTGCTACGAACGGAATTTCTTTGGGTAAAAAATTTGAATCTGTTTGTAGTGATTAACTTTCTCTTGCATGTGTTTCAATGTTCTTTGTGTGTTGTTTTATGAATCCAGTGTTGTATGCAGTCTCCCAATCTTGGCTCCATATTTTATGTGTTCCGTAAGATTCCAATCTCACATTTTCACAATCGTAAATAAGGGACCAGCTCAGTATAACTCAAGTATAATATGCTGAAATTTCAATGAACAATCTTAAAATAAATTGGCAAATATAAACCGATTTCTTTCTTTTTATTTAAATTCTCCTTTTTATATAGATATATTACCAGTTGTTGTATGACTGTAAAAGATTATAATCAATGTTAGTCTGATTGGTAATGTGGTAAACCAAGACTAGTTACCTGCTGAAACAGTGTGCCCAGTAAACGCACGGTTAACCTCCCCAGACAGCGCACGGCTTGTAACCCGTTTTCATTACCTATTGGCTAGCAGTAACGACTTCTTCCAGCATACCAAAATTAAAGCTAAAATATTACAACACCTATGCCCGAGGCAGGACTCGAACCTCCGACGTGGGGGAGCCACACGGACCGTGACAAGGAGCCTCAGACGGCGTAGCTACCCCGCGCGGCTAATGACGATGGCAGAGCCACCAATCGAAAGCTCCAGTGGCTTCATTTGAAATGACACAGATTGTAAACTGAGAAGATTTTATTGAAGTATGTCATCATAAAAGACTCCAAAAATACATAGTCATGAAAGAGATTCTCATGACAGATTTGCCCATTACAAAGAATTGGCTTACAAAACATTTGATCGCTCGATTCTTGAGTACTGTTCATCTTTCTGGGTCATTTACCAGCTCGAACAGAAGAGATACAGAAGATAAAAAGCAGAGTGACGTGCTTTGTCACGGGATCGTTTGGTATTCGTGTGTTCAACCAACTCCAATGACGGACGCTGCAGAGGCGATGTACGTCATGGAGAGATTTACTGTTGTAATATGTAAAAATTGACGAATAAAGAAAACTAGTGATAAAGTAAATAGTCGTTATGCCCACTCACCAATCGAAGATGGTACAGAGAAATGGGTGACTAATAGGGACGAGAAGTAACCTAGGCCGTAATCCGAGGAGTGGTTTGCAGAGTATTGGTGTATATTTAAAATCTGCAGCTCAGTCATTCCTCAGTTTCGTGAAATAATGTGAAGAGTAGAGATTTGTAGCGAGGGGATCAACAACTGATTCACCACTCATTCCCATGTTAAGCTGTGCCCTCTTCGACGAGTTTGGCTATAAGTGACGCATGTTTTCTTTGTAGCGCATAGAGCTGCTGTTACAGAAATGAATGGCGACTTACAGCTAGGTGTGGCGTTAAGCCGTCAGCTATATCTGCACTATCTTAGGAAAAGTGTTGGGTCAGCCCTATGTAAAACAGTATTCAAGTAACAGTTTTCGTCCATCTAACTTTTTAAAACGGAAGCCCATACTTTTTAATATCATCTTACGTGACGTTTTCCCCTTGAGAAAAGTTCGCTTTCTTTTAAAGAAATTAGCAACTTCGGTATTGTGGGGTATTCTCGCTTTTTATAGTATCCGTATATGTGCCGACGAATTGCATCGGGTTGGAAAGAATCAATATCTGTAACAGGACGAGGCCTCTTTCTTTTTCTCTCTCGGAGTACTTAAAAACACACTGTTTCTCCCACAGGGGGTTTCTTCCACACTGTTTACTTCAGTGTCTTGCAAATATTGAAGTAGCACCCCTTTCCTTATAACTGTTCTTTGACTGAATCCTAGCCGGCCGGAGTAACCGAGCGGTTCTAGGCGCTACAGTCTGGAACCGCGCGACCGCTAAGGTCGCAGGTTCGAATCCTGCCTCGGGCATGGATGTGTGTGATGTCCTTACGTTAGTTAGGTTTAAGTAGTTCTAACTCCTCGGGGACTGATGACCTCAGAAGTTAAGTCCCATAGTGCTCAGAGCCAATTGAAAAAAAATTTTTTTTAGTGAATCCTAGAGTTCTTGAGGTACTCTCTATAATTTATCGGCAGAAATCGAAGAATGCCCATGAACAGAAAAAATTTCTTTTTCTTGCTCGTAAAACTCACGCGTCCTCCGCAGCAATTCCAAAGCCTGACTATTTAATGGCACTCTACGGCGCAACGGATTGTCGCTTGGTGAACGACATCATTTTGGTGACATTGTTTAATAAACAAAAACTGTAGTCGAGACGGTAACACAACACAACGCAAAAGCAGGCGTTCGCGCACTAACATACAATGTTTACACGGATGCCGGCGACGTGGTAGCGTCGACGCCGGAACCGGTGCTGTTATTGGTTCAGAAGAAGCAGCGCCTCGCTTTCCTCACTTGTTAGTTACATTGCCAACTACACGGCGCTTCAGGAGTGACCTTGAAGTGACTTGTCTCAGCGGCCCGGCTATAATTATTAGTATTTGTCCTACTACATTAAGACAAAAAAAAAAAAAGACCCACGACGCAGGATTTACGAGAATGCGACGGAAATCGGTAGATGTGATAGACATGTACAGACAAACAAATGATCACAATTTCAGAAATATTGGATTATTTATTCAAGAGAAAGAGCTTCACAAATTGAGCAAGTCAATAACGCGTTGGTCCTCCTCTGGCCGTTATGCAAGCAGGTATTTGACCTGGAATGGATTGAGACAGTTGTTGTATGTCCCCCTGATGGATATCCTACCAAACTCTGTCCAGTTGCCACGTCGGATGGTCAAACTCCCGAGCTGGTTGGAGGGCCCTGCCCATAATACTCGAAACGTTCTCAGCTGGGGAAATATCCGGCGATCTTGTTGGGCAATGTATGGTTTGTTAAGCACGAAGACAATCAGTAGATACTCTCGCAGTGTGCGGGCGGGCATTAACTTGCTGAAATGTAAGCCCAGGATGGCTTGCCAGGAAGAGTAACAAAACGGGGCGTAGAAAATCGACGTCGTACTGCTGTGTTGTAAGCACGGCGTGGATGACAATGAACGGGATCCTACTAAGAAAAGAAATGGCATCCTAGACCATCAGTCTCCGTTGTCGGGACTTGTGGCCGTAAGATAGCCTATTTCTGTCCGGGGTGCCTCCAGGCAAGTTTTCACCGCTCATCGGGGCTCCGTTCGAAGCGAGACTCATCTCTGAATTCTACTCCAGTCACTGAGATTCTAGGACGAAGACGCATCTCGAGAGGCCTGAACAGTGGTAGGATAGCATATTTGTCTAC
Source organism: Schistocerca nitens (assembly GCF_023898315.1). Classification (NCBI taxonomy): domain Eukaryota; kingdom Metazoa; phylum Arthropoda; class Insecta; order Orthoptera; family Acrididae; genus Schistocerca; species Schistocerca nitens. The sequence continues at coordinate 889,718,700 of NC_064617.1, forward strand.
CTCCGTAGAAGAGTGATGAGCGCGTCTGACTGCCATGCAGTGAAACCAAATTCAGTTCGCATTCTTCTGAGGGATTTTTCTTTGGAGTTAACAGAAATACTTCGCGAGGCCAACTGAGGAAATCCTTGAGTTAGAAGTAGCGCGCGTGGGATTTATAAACCTGTCAATGGCTGAAAGAGCGTTGTGCTGGCTGCAAGCTCCACTATACTGCATCAAAATGAAGCCAATGAAAGAAGGGGACATGGTGACTGGTTAGTATCGCGAGCTCGCCCGCGCTTGACAGCGGTGTTAGCCCGAAATATTTAACCAATATGAGATATTCCTGATGCTCGCCACTAAAGTTGCCGGTTATCTTCCTTTGTTATGTTCAATATCTCGTATTTACTCACATTTAAAGAGAGCTGCTGTTCATTAGACCAAGGCGGTCATCCATGGACGACACTTTCCTGTAGACTACAGCATCGCCAGCGAACATTCTGGTAGTGCTGCTGACACTATATGATAAATCGTTTGTGCCGGCCGAGCGGTTCTAGGCGCTACAGTGTGGAACCGCGCGACCGCTAAGGTCGCAGGTTCGAATCCTGCCTCGGGCATGGATGTGTGTGATGCCCTTAGTTAGGTTTAAGTAGTTCTAAGTTCTAGGGGACTGATGACCTCAGAAGTTAAGTCGCATAGTGCTCAGAGCCATTTGAACCATTTGATAAATCGTTTGTGTGACTCGAGGACTTCAGTGGGGGTTATTACGCTTCCTTGGCGTACACTTTCGTTTGCAGTGTACTGGGTCATATTTGTCCAATATCCATCACATGTCTGTGATGATACATTCTATGACTATATGTTAGTTATTCCTCGAACATATTGTACAGTGTCAGCGTCTTTCAGAAATATAGCAAGATAGAAACAGTTTTTGCGCCTGCACCTAAAGTTTTCCTGAAATCATGTACGAATAAAATACCTTAAGAAAATTCTGTGGCATAGCGTCTTATGATCCGTCATCCTTCAAATTTGTGACTGTTTTTTCACAGTATGGATCACAAAGCCACTTTTTATTATGGGCGATACCGCCGTCCTCGAAAAGCATCATCAGATCTTGTGATCCATGTACCACTTGCAGTAGGAACAACTGCGCATGACACACGGGCCACAGCAATTGATTATGGATTTTGAAGAAAACCTAAATAGGTGATACAGTATACAGAAAGTGCTTTTATGATCCAGGCAGCTGTTTTTCACACAGATTATTTTTCCTCAGTCGCTTTTCTGACGAGGTAAGCTTTCATTGTGACCCCTTTTGGCGAGACAGGCCGTAGGTGGCACTAGTTTTTCGAATGGTAAGCTATTGTAGCTGACATTTTTTTTCGCAGACTATGTCGTGTGACTGGAGCCTCCCGTCGGGTATGCCGTTCGCCGGGTGCAAGTCTTTCGATTTGACGCCACTTCGATGACTTGCGCGTCGATGGGGATGAAATGATAATAATTAGCACAACACAACACCCAGTCCCTGAGCGGAGAATATCTCCGACCCAGCCGGGAATCGAACCCGGGCCCTTACGATTGACAATCTGTCGCGCTGACCACTCAACTACCGGGGGCGAGCTTTGCATACTATAAAAAGAGGGAATAAATGACTTTCGGATATGTACTAACAGTCATTGTTCCATTTGAGACCACTCTTCAATATCTTATGTCCCTGGACTGTAGTAGTGTTGGACTTACTCTCCACTACAGATGCTTTTTGTCTAGTGATAAATCAATTAAACAAAAGAGGGGCAGTTTGGGAGCTACAGAGCACTGAAAGTCCATATATTCTGGTAACGAAATCGTACATTCAGAACTTACGATGAAGCCTTACCACAATGTCTTCGTTAAGGTATCGCTCACAAATAACAGCCTCTTGGAGAGCAATTTTCTTGCTGTACCACAGTTCGATAAACAGATACAATATCACAATTAAGTCCACTCCCTAGAGAGAGTGCGGAGAGTAACCAGATTGAAAGATGCCTGCCATGGGTAACGAACACTACCACAGAAAACAGGGGTCAGACGTTAGAGCTTACCACGTTACAAAATGTGGATATGCAACGTCGATACTTCACAGTACACATGCCGCGGCAGCACAGTCGTAACATCCGTAGTTGCGACCCGCTTCCGAGGGCTAAACACAAGGCTTCTCCCAAAGTTATGGAAGGTAACAGTTGTAACAAAATTGCAGTAACTGTCGAAAGATGACTATTGAGATACAGACTCGTTCAGAATCTGTGTGGGCTGGAGAGTGGCTCTCCGGGCTGTTTCCAGACTCGGACGCCGCACCTCGGTGTGTGTCGGCAGTTAACAAATAGATTCGCGTAGCTAGCGTGACAGGGGGTGGAAACGAAGTGTTGGTGCAGCGTCGCTCCGGCGGAGAAATGGTCTCTTTATCCCTCTGCATGCGACACGTTTTGATCACCAAGCCGGCCGGTGTGGCCGAGCGGTTCTGGGCGCTTCAGCCTGGAACTGCGCGACCACTACGGTCGCAGGTTCGAATCCTGCCTCGGGCATGGATGTGTGTGCTGTCCTTAGGTTAGTTAGGTTTAAGTAGTTCTAAGTTCTAGGGGACTGATGACCTTAGAAGTTAAGTCCCATAGTGCTCAGAGCCATTTGAACCATTTTTGATCACCAATGCTCCGACGATGGTCACTTAAATTTGAAATAATGACCAGGGAATTTTGCTGGACTTCGCCGTCTTAGGGGTTTTCGATATTAATTAAAAAGGGAATATCGAAGTTACCCCGCCCCTACAATCGGTTGTGCTCTGTCTAGACAAATTGGTGGTGCCCGTTTTTTTGAGAAAATTTACTCAGTAGAATCAAAAGGGAGATTAAGTTTGGCAACTTCTTAGTTAATCAACTGAACGGTCTGGGTTTAGTATCAAATTATACAAAATTTAATCAGGACTCCTAATCTGTGACTGAAATCAATGAATTGATTATACTTCTCCCTCTTTCTTCGTGGAAGGAACTGGTGTGGATAGTGGCTGTGGTCCGGCCAAGTGCAGCGTTCGCGCTTACATAGGTCACTGAGTTACGCTATGTGGTAGCAGTGCAGCAGGAGACCCAGCTGGTGACTCACCCCTCGTCGCCGAGGTGGACCGTGAGGTCGACCCTCTGTCGGAGCGGCCAGCTCTCCCCCGGCAGGCGGTCGGACTGTCCGTGGGCCGTCGCCAGCAGCACCAGGGCCGCCAGACATCTCACACCTGTCATCACGCACCACCTGGACGCAGCACACACAAATAAATGTTTCATTAACACGTCCCCAGGCCGTGTGTTTAACCATTCTCAGGCTCAAACTACTAAATTACAAATACCTAAGAAACTTGTGACAAAACAGCTCAAAAGGAGTAAGGACATAAGCACAATGGACAAAAATTATTTGCCAGGATACACCACGCTAGTACAGTGTAACACCGCATATATTCTTGGTAATGGCCTCAAGTCTGCGAGGAATTTAGTCCACAAGATTCTTCACGTGTGTCATGTCCAGATGAAAGCACTCATTGCTGACTGATGATTAGATCTGTAGGGCTCTCAAACTGTGGTGATGATTGACACGTTTCCTTTGCTATTCCAAATAGTCCCAGACGTTTTCCATGACAAGGGTGTCGAACCCACGGCCCAAAGCAAGTATCAGTGCGGCCCAAGAAGTGAATATATACGAGGTGCGACTAGAAAAAAACCGGACTGATGCTGGAAAAAACATTTATTTACAATTATTTACAATTTCATGTTATCTCCTTCAATGTACTCTCCTCCTCGGTCTCTACACCGCTCCATACGAATTTTCCACTGTTCATAGCAATGCTGCAGATCATTTTCGGTAAGTCCATACATTACTTCCGTCGCTTTTTCTTTTACTGCTTCAACAGTCTCAAATCTAGTTCCTTTCAAAGCTGACTTGACTTTAAGGAAAAGAAAAAAGTCACAGGGGGCCAAATAAGGTGAGTAGGGTGGATGATCTAAGATGGGAATGTTGTGTTTTGCCAAAAACGTCTTCACTGACAACGCACTGTGAGCTGGGGCATTGTCTTGGTGAAGGATCCATGACTTTTTTCTCCACAAATCGTTCCGTTTTCTCCGTACTCGCTCACGTAGGGTAGCCAGGACGCTAATGTAGTAATGCTGATTCACTGTTTGTCCCTCTGGTACCCAATCAATGTGCACAACCCCTTTGATGTCAAAAAAAAAAAAAACAATCATCATTGCCTTGAATTTCGATTTTGACATTCGTGCTTTTTGTGTCGTGGAGAACCAGTAGTTTTCCAATGCATCGATTGGCGTTTAGTTTCGGGATCGTAAGTAAAAAACCACGATTCATCGCAGGTAATAACATTTTGTAAGAAGGTGGGATCACTTTCAATGTTTTCCAGGATGTCAGAACAAATCATTCTTCGGCGTTCCTTCTGTTCAAATGTGAGACACTTTGGAACCATTTTTGAACGCACTTTGTTCATGTTGAAACTTTCATGAAGAATCTGCCTAACACTTTCCTTGTCAACTCCTGTTAACTCAAACACTGCTCTGATTGTTAAACGGCGATCTTGTCGAACAAGTTTACCGATTTTTTCAATGTTTGCATCAGTTTTTGCTGACAATGGTCTGCCAGTGCGAGTGTCATCACTGGTGTCTTCGCGGCCATCTTTAAATCGTTTAAACCACTCAAACACTCGTGTTCGCGATAAACAATCATCGCCGTACACTTGTTGTAACATTACAAACGTTTCACTTGCAGATTTTCCTAGTTTGAAACAAAATTTGATGTTAACACGCTGTTCTTTCTGTACACTCAACAATTTCCGACGCACAGACAAAACGTCAACTACTGACGCCACGGGCAGACTGAGTGCAGGAGGCAGATGAAACTCGAGCAGTAGGCGGAGCGAGAGTCACGTGACAGGCCACGCGACTTTCAGCCTTATTGCATTCGTTTTATTGTTTCACCAGTACTAGTCCGTTTTTTTTCTAGCCACACCTCGTATATATATAGGATGAGTCGCGTAAAACGTAACACCCCCATTATTCCGTTGGCGATTGCACGTATCGACAAGCGGAATCGCCCCCGGAATAATAGGGGTGTTACGTCTTGCGCGACTCACCATATATATATATCTCCATCATCTTCAGGCGAAGATGATGGAGACGCATTCCATCGATACGTTGCTACGAGACGACGACGCTACTCGGCTGACACTTCATACAAGTGTACAAAATGTCGTAATTCTAGGCTTCATAGATTCTGAGAAAAAGGTACATAATCTGTAAACTTTCAGAAACACAATTTCAGGAAATGCAATTTAAAGTTCACCCTAACGTTTGTTTTATGTCATCTTTTCAGAAGTCCTCAGATTTGTATTCATGGTCCTCCTTCCCTTCAAGATTTCTCATTTCTTGCTTGTTTTCTGCCTCCTTTCCTTTACTAGATCTTGAACTGGCTTTTCAGCTGCAGAGACACGCTGTAAATCTATTTTTTTCTCAATATATCTCGACGGCAATTTCTTATCTTAAAGCCAATTCTCTGTAATACCTTCATCCTCCCTACGTTCCCATCATTAAATAGAATAACTGCATCATAAGCTGCAATTCTGACAACTATAGCAGATAAAAATGTGGTATAGGGCATCGTTTCCATATGAGTTAATTTAGAGACTGGTTTGGTTTCTGGGTTTTGCCATGAACACACTTTTTTTTAAAAGTTCAGAATCTGCCAGAAACCTGTAAGTGTGCTTAACAACATCCAGGATACAATTTGGAAGCCTCTCCTTGTGAATTTAGGGGTTGTTATTCCTCTCCCTCTGAATGTGTAGAGACTTACACCAGTTGTTTTGGCACAGTGGATGAATGGGATGTTCATCTTTTGAGAACGTGTGGAAATACGTAGCCCATACCGCATTTTTCATGTCGCGTACACTGGATAGGCTCTGTCTGACAGCCTTACCATTATACACTTGAAGAGTGTCTAAAATTTTCTTTGTGAGTCTGTAGTGTCCACCAATGCCCTGTCCATCTTCCAAATTTTTGCCCTTCCTATCACCGACAAGGCTGCTTATTCCCATCTTTATGATCTCCAAAAACAGAGAGTATATATCACAGCCTTCTAGAAGCATCCGTGCACGTTTGCTTGAAAGTAATCCACGGTATCGTTGTTCACAGAACTTATTGACCATAAGCTCTACTAATAAGTGCCAAAACATCCCAAAGCTGTTCTATAGGATTCAGGTCACGACTCCGTGGAGGCCAGTCCATAACAGGGATGTGTAACCACTCCGCCGCAGGCCGTGCATTATGAACAGCTGGTCAATCATATTGAAAGATTCAGTCGCCATCACCGAATTGCTCTTCAACAGTGGGGAGCAAGAAGGTGTTTAAAACATCAATGTAGGCCTGTGCTGTGATAGTGTCAAGAAAACAACAAGAGGTGCAAGCCCCCCCACCTCCCCCCCCCCCATGAAAAACACGACCACACCATAACACCACAGCCTCCGAATTTTACTGTTGGCACTACACACTCTGGCAGACGACGTTCACCGGGCACTCGCCATACCCACACCCTGCCATCGGATCGCCACATTGTGTACCGTGATTCGTCACTCCACACAACATTTTTCCACTGTTCAATCGTCCAATGTTTACGCTCCTTACACCATGCGAGGCGTCGTTTGGCATTTACCGGCGTGATGTGTGGCTTATGAGCAGCCGCTCGACCATGAAATCCACGTTTTCTTACCTCCCGCCTAACTGTCATAGTACTTGCATTGGATCCTGATGCAGTTTGGAATTTCTGTGTGATGGTCTGGATAGATGTCTGCCTCTGCAACTGTCGGCAGCCCCTGCTAGTCAACAGACGAGGTCGGCCTGTACGCTTTTGTGCTGTACGTGCCCCTTAACGTTTCCACTTCACTATCAAGTCGGGAACAGTTGACCAAGGGATATTAGGAGTATGGAAATCTCGCGTACAGACGTATGACACAAGTGACTCCCAATCACCTGACCACGATCGAACTCCGTGAGCTCCGCGGGTCGTCCCATTCTGCTCTCTCATGATGTCTAATGACTACTGAGGTCACTGATATGAAGAACCTGGCAGTAGGTGGCAGCACAATGCACCTAATATGGTTCAAATGGCTCTGAGCACTATGGGACTTAACATCTATGGTCATCAGTCCTCTAGAACTTAGAACTACTTAAACCTAACTAACCTAAGGAGAGCACACAACACCCAGTCATCACGAGGCGGAGAAAATCCCTGACCCCGCCGGGAATCGAACCCGGGAACCCGAGCGTGGGAAGCGAGACCTAATATGGAAAACGGATTTTTTGGGTGTGGCCGGATACTTTTGATCAAATAGTGTACGTCTATGGTATCAAACGTTGGGGCCGGCAATGACTGCTGTCGAACAGCGTCGGCTGTTACTGTGCCTCCGGCACGTTATTGTTCGAATCTGTCCTTGGCGTGGCGTCGGAACGTGATGTATGGGGAGAAAGTCTGCCCTTTGTCAGGTGAAGATACCGGCCTCACTGGCGCAGCATAAATGAGGGGAAAGGTCATGGCCGCATGACCCTGCTACTGATAGCCCAGTGGGTGTTGCGTAAGGCATCGTTAGAGACTCGCCGACCTGACGTGGCTTTCCTGGCCACATTCAGAACATTTGCACGGCTGTCTATCGTGTATTATTATTACTTGAGAGCACCAATGTTGGTGTATGTCGGCACGTGTTTAGTTAGCTCCATCTTAACCTGTTTGATTCTGTTAAGGGACAATTATGTTGTGAACGTATTCCGTTTTGCGGCTACTTCGTCCAGCACTTTCCCACTTGCTTATAAGGCAGCAACGGCGTCAGAGAGCACTTCAGAGGGAAGCTAAGCGGATCTAAGGCTTCCTTCATCCCCTGTTGACCAATCTGGCGTGCCAGTTGAAGACAGAAATACGAAAGCCAAGGTGTTAAATTTCACGTTCAAGAGAAATCGTTCACATAGGAGGATCGTGCAAACATATCATGCAAACGTACCATCATTAGACCATCAGATAAACCACCGTACGGACGACATAGTAGTAAGAATCCCAGGCGTAGAGAATCAGCTGAAAGATTTGAAAGCAAATAAATGACCAAGTCGCGATCGAATCTCAGTTCGGTTTCGCAAAGAGTACTCAACGGCGTTGGCACCTTACCTAGCCTGTATTTATCGTGAATCTCCAGCCTAGCGCAAAGTCGCAAGTGACTGGAAAAAAGCTCTAGTGACTCCAATATATAAAAAGGGTAAAAGAACAGACCCACAAAATTATAGACCAATATCCCTAACTTCGGTTTGCTGCACAATCCTTGAACTTAGTATCAGTTCGAATATACTTTCTTGAGACTGAGAAGATTACGTCAAAGAATCACCATGGTTTTAAAAAGCATCGCTCCTGCGAAACGCAGCTTTCCTTTTTCTCACATGATATACTGTGAACTATGAATTAAGGGCAATAGGCAGATTCCATATTTCTAGATTTCAGGGAAGCATTTGAAACATTGCCTCGTTGCAGTCTGTTAATGAAGCTACGAGCATATGGAATAAGTTCACAGATATGTGAGTGGCTTGAAGACTTCTTAAATAATAGAACCCAGTATGCTGTTCTCGACGGCGAGTGCTCATCAGATACAAGGGTATCATCAGGAATGCCACAGGGAAATGGTTTGGCGGACAAGTTCAGCAGCAATCTGCTGTTTGCCGTTGCTGCTGTGGTGTGCATTCCGGGGGGAGTCATTCCGGGAGTGGAAAGGGTGCTTCCGGATGCCATGAAGAGTACAGGGTGCAGCCAACTGCAGGTGGTGGCTCATGTCGGTACCAATGACGTGTGTCGCTTTCGATCGGAGCAGATTCTGTCTGGTTTCGGGCGGCTAGCGGAAATGGTAAAGACTGCCAGTCTTGCTTCCGAGATTAAGGCAGGGCTCACCATCTGCAGCATCGTCGATAGAACCGACTGTGGTCCTTTGGTGCAGAGCCGAGTGAAGGGTCTGAATCAGAGGCCCAGGCGGTTCTGTGACCGTGTAGGCTGCAGATTCCTTGACTTTCGCCATCGTGTGGTGGGTTTCTGGGTTCCGCTTAATAGGTCAGGAGTCCACTACACACAGGAGGCGGCTTCACGGGTGGCGGGGGCTGTGTGGAAGGGACTGGGCGGTTTTTTAGGTTAGAGAGTCTTAGGGAACCACAGAAGGGGCGTCCGTCAGAAAGTGGGCAGGTAAAACACAGTAAGGTAGTTGTAGAAACGATTGGTATTGTAGTTGTAAATTGTCGGAGCTGTGTTGGGAAAGAACCAGAGCTTCGAGCCCTAACAGAAAGCACTGAATCTCAAATAGCTGTAGGTACAGAGAGCTAAAGCCGGAAATAAGTTCAGCCGAAATTTTTTCAAACGATCTAACAGTGTTCAGAAATGATAGATTAAATACAGTTGGTGGTGGAGTATTTATTGCTGTCAGAGGTAATTTGCCTTGTAGCGAAATTGAAGTAGGTAGTTCGTGTGAAATAGTATGGGTAGAGGCTATACCTGACAATCGGATTAAACTATTAATTGGGTCGTTTTACCGACCCCCCGACTCAGAAGACATAGTTGCTGAACAATTCAAAGAAAACTTGAGTCTCATTTCAAATACGTACCCCGCTCATACAATTATAGTCGGTGGTGACTTCAATCTACCCTCGATATGCTGGAAAAAATATACGTTTAAAGCCGGCGGCAGGCATAAAACATCATCCGAAATTGTACTGAATGCTTTCTCAGAAAATTATTTTGAACAATTAGTTCATGAGCCCGCTCGAAGCGTAAATAGTTGCGAAAGCATACTTGACCTTTTAGCAGTAAATAATCCTGGACAAATAGTGAGTGTTGTGACGAATACAGGATTAGCGACCACAAGGCAGTTGCTGCTAGGCTGAATACCGTAACACCTAGAACCATCAAAAAGAAACGCAAAGTATATCTATTTCAAAAAGCTGATAAAAATGCTCTTAACGCCTTTTTAAGAGACAGACTTCACTCCTTCCGATCTGATCACGTAAGTGTAGAAAAGTTGTGGAATGTTTAATAAGTGAAGGTACTGATCCCCATGGTACAAAAAACGGGTCAGATCGTTGTTGCAGAAGCAACGAAAAAAACATGCCAAATTTAAAAGAACGCAAAATCCCCAAGATTGGCATAGTTTTACAGAAGTTAGAAATATGGCGCGTACTTCAATGCCAGATGCTTTTAATAATTTCCACAACGAAATTCTGTCTCGAAATCTGGCAGAAAACCCAAAGAGATTCTGGTCATACATAAAGAACACCAGTGGCAAGACGCAATCAATACCTTCACTGCGCGGTAACAACGGTGAAGTCACTGATGACAGTGCCACTAAAGTAGAGTTATTAAACACGGTTTTCCGAAACTCCTTCACCAAAGAAGATGAAGTAAATATTCCTGAACTCCAATCAAGAACAACTGCCAAGATAAGAAACATAGAATTAGATATCCTCGGTGGAACAAAGCAGGCCGGCCGGAGTGGCCGTGCGGTTCTAGGCGCTGCAGTCTGGAGCCAAGCGACCGCTACGGTCGCAGGTTCGAATCCTGCCTCGGGCATGGATGTGTGTGATGTCCTTAGGTTAGTTAGGTTTAATTAGTTCTAAGTCTAGGGGACTGATGACCTCAGAAGTTAAGTCACATAGTGCTCAGAGCCATTTGAACCATTTGGAACAAAGCAGCTTAAATCGCTTAATAAAGGCAAGGCCTCCGGTCCAGATTTTTTACCAGTCAGGTTCCTCTCAGAGTATGCTGATAAAATAGCTCCATATTTAGCAATTATATACAACCACGTTGTATACGTACCTAAAGACTAGAAAATTGCTGAAAACACACCAATACCCAAAAAGGGAAGTAGGAGTAATCCGCCGAATTACAGGCCTGTATCACTAACGTCGATTTGCAGCAGGGTTTTAGGACATATACTGTATTTGAACATTATGAGGTACCACGAAGAAAACGATTTATTGACATATAGTCAGCACGGATTCAGAAAATATCGTTCTTGTGAAACACAACTAGCTCTTTATACTCATGAAGTAATAAGTGCTATCGATAGGGGATGTCAAATTGATTCCATATTTTTAGATTTCCAAAAGGATTTCGACACCGTTCCTCACAAGCGTCTTCTAACCAAACTGCGTGCCTACGGAGTATCGACTCAGTTGTGCGACTGGATTCGTGATTTCCTGTCAGAAAGGTCACAGTTCGTAGTAATAGACGGAGAGTCATCGAGTAAAACAGAAGTAATATCCGGCGTTCCCCAAGGAAGTGTTATAGGCCCTCTATTGTTCCTGATCTATATTAACGACATAGGATACAATTTGAGTAGCCGTCTTAGAGTGTTTGCAGATGATGCTGTCATTTACCGTCTCGTAAATTCATCACTTGATAAATACGACTTGCAAAATGATTTAGATAAGATATCTGTATGGTGCGAAAAGTGGCAATTGACCCTGAATAAAGAAAAGTGTGAAGTTATTCACATGAGTACTAAAAGAAATCAGCTAAATGTCGATTACGCGCTAAGTCACACAAATCTGGGGGCTGTAAATTCAACTAAATACTTAGGGATTACAGTTACAAATAACCTAAATTGGAACGATCACATAGATAATATTGCGGGTAGAGTAAACCAAAGACTGCGATTCATCGGCAGAACACTTAGAAGGTGCAACAGGTCTACCAAAGAGACTGCTTGGTCTACCAAAGAGACTGCTTACACTACGCTTGTCCGCCCTATTCTGGAGTACTGCTGTACAGTGTGGGATGCGCATCATGTGGGACTGACGGATGACATCGAAAAAGTACAAAGAAGGGCAGCTCGTTTTGTATTATCGCGAAATAGGGGAGATAGTGTCACAGACATGATACGTGAATTGGAGTGGCAATCATTAAAACAAAGGCGTTTTTCGTTGCGACGGAATCTTCTGATGAAATTTCAATCACCAGTTTTCTCCTCCGATTGCGAAAACGTTCTGTTGGCACCCACCTACATAGGGAAGAATGATCATCACGATAAAATAAGAGAAATCAGGGCTCGCACGGAAAAATTTAAGTGCTCGTTTTTCCCGCGTGCCGTTCGAGAGTGGAACGGTAGAGAGACAGCATGAAGGTGGTTCATTGAACCCTCTGCCAGGCACTTTATTGTGAATAGCAGAGTGATCACGTAGTAGAGTAGGTGTGCAGTAAGCTGTTGAAGTTGAATAATTGTAGGAGGGTTCAAGACGACTTAGATGAAATTTCTAGTTGCTGTGATGAATAGCAGCCAGCTTTAACTATAGAAACATGTAAGTTAATGCGAATGGGTAGAAAGAACAAGCATGTAGTTTTACTAGTGCCCTGCTTGGCACAGTCAACTCGTTTAAATATCTGACTGTAACATTGCAACGCGATATGAAATGTAATGAGCATGTGAGAACTATGGTACGGAAAGCAAATGGTCGACTTTGGTTTATTGGGAGAATTTTGGGAAAGCGTGGTTCAGCTGTAAAGGAGACTGCATATAGGACACTGATGCCACCTGTTCTTGAGTACTACTCGAGTGTGTGAGGTACATACCAGGCTGACTGAAGAAAGACATCGAAGCAATTCAGAAGCAGGTTGCTGGATTTTTATCAGTAGTTTCGAACAACACGTAAGTGTTACGGAGATGCTTCGAGACCTCAAATGGGAAGGCGACATTCTTTTCAAGGAACTCTATTGAGAAAATTTAGAGAACCGTCATTTGAAGCTGACTGCCGAGCGATTCTACTGCCGATAACATACAATGCGTTCGTCCTCTGTTAGAATATTGCTGCGCGGTGTGGGATCCTTACCAGGTGGGATTGACGGAAGACATCGGAAGGGTGCAAAAAAGGGCAGCTCGTTTTGTATTATGACGTAATAGGGGAGAGAGTGTGGCAGATATGATACGCGAGTTGGGATGGAAGTCACTAAAGCAAAGACGTTTTTCGTCGCGGCGAGATCTATTTACGAAATTTCAGTCACCAACTTTCTCTTCCGAATGCGAAAATACTTTGTTGAACCCAACCTACATAGGTAGGAATGATCATCAAAAGAAAATAAGAGAAATCAGAGCTCGAACAGAAAGGTTTAGGTGTTCGTATTTCCCGCGCGCTGTTCGGGAGTCGAATGGTAGAGAGATAGTATGATTGTGGTTCGATGAACCCTCTGCCAAGCACTTAAATGTGAACTGCAAAGTAATCATGTAGATGTAGATGTAGATGTAAGGACCACGAAGATAAGAAATGAGAAATTAGGGCTCATACGTAGGCGTGCAGACAGTCGTTTTTCCCTCGCTCTGTTTATGAGTGGAACAGGAAAGAAAATGACTAGTAGTGGTACAGGGTACGTTTCGCCACGCACTGCACGGTGGCTTGCGGAGTATGTTTTTAGATGTAGGTGAAGACGAACAGAGAACTTAATCCGAGCCCCACATGATCGACGATGACCGCTGCTGTGCGTCCATTGGCGTGTTTGAACTTGAGGCCGCTGGCATATCTGGACAGTTCGTCATGACAGACGGTGTCGCTTGTCATTTTGACATATACGACTACTGGCGATAGAAAGGTGGATGCCTACTATGTCTGAGGTGAACTTCGTCACATTCCATTTAAAAGCCCTGTGTCGTGCACAAACAGACTGAGAACTGAACCTCATCCTGAATTTTCGATATAGTTGAGCCGTGGCGCGTCCATCAACGGTCGTAGAACCAAGCGGCGGCGATCATGTGCACAGACTGGGTGCTTGTGGGTCATTAGAATTCTTCTTGCCCTAGTCCAAGAGTATTTAGATATTCAGGAGATTCCAAGGAAGACAATTACAGCACCTAGACTAAATAGTTTTAGCGTCCCACTTGCGTTGAATTTTTCTCACGGAAAGGTAATAATTGGCATTACCTTTGACCATGAGCCTCCTATTAATAACAAAACATTGGCAAAGTTTTTAAGACAATGCTTTCTACAAGAACTTGTAGGCTTGGTCACACGTTGGCTACCTGTGGACGGTTTTGTTAGCAAAACAGGCTTCTCAACGCCATGTGCAGATTCACCGTTGCCCCAAATATACGCTTCTAACAATGAGGTGCACGAATGTGCTCTGTAACACTTGATTATGTAGTACTGGTCTGTCTGTAACTATGTTTTCACTGTACTACGTGTGTGCGTGCAAACAAACAAATATTATGAGTATGAAAGTATGAGCTGCTTGTATGGTGCAAGCTAAAGGTCAATAAATTCAATTAAAAAATGTAGTCAGCGTTCTGCAGCCTCTAGCTTCGCTTTATTATAGCATGACACGTATTCGTGCTAACCCAGGTGTACACGGGCATATACTCGAATACTGTTTACGTCCCCATCTCACAAACTGTATCATCACTAAGAGACATACAGAAATTTATATCTGTGACTGTCGGAGACTGCGTATGTAAAGATTGTAAATACAACAAATATTTCTGTTAGAATCATATTGCAAGTTAAACAACAGAATTGTGCACATATTCCTTTGAAATGATAATGGAGGCGTGGTTCAAATGCAAACCGTTTATTTCTCTAATCTTTACTGAATGAAGGCAGAGGTTACTTTTGAAGGAGACCATAATCTGATCAACAGGGATGACAGACTTAGAATTCCCAGACGACTGAACAAAGATCTGCACGAAGTTCACGAACGGACATTTGCCGGCCATTCTGGTATCCCTTTCTTGTACTACGAATATCCTTTTGAATGCATAGAAAACGAGTGCAAGTCAATTTCTTAATCTTTAGCTGCCATCTGACATTATTTAACTGATCTTATCTTGAAAGTTAGAGTACTGACGCACGTATGGCAGGTAAAAAGCAAATTATCATTACCACTCTGTAGACAGAGCGACAGCAGGCCAAGACATATATCTCAACCACTCGAAATCTTTTATCAGTACCGCACTGAAGCCAAACTCTATAAAGACGAGGTGTCGGTTTCTCATATTGCTAACAGGCACTCTCACAGAGATAATGAGGACCTCGCGGGAAGCTGTAGGGTTGCGGCAACATTTAACTGGCACCGAGTCCTTATGAACTATTGAAGTGTACCACCACAGCGTGGGGAGCCAATTCGTTAATAGCAAAAACATCGTTATTAACAACCTTGTTCTCCGCAGACTGATGTAAATAAGCCTACATCGACAAAAGTGACTGCGCCATCAACGAGACTGCTGACTCACTCTCTAACGACGAATAATTTCATTTTTGTTGTCAAACTGCTTCACTGTTAACAGTCATGATTTTTACCACTTTTGTTCATGTTGTGCACTAAACGTTTCAGAAAATAATTACTATTGCCAAGCGCTTTTTAATTTTATCTGCACTTGAGTAAAAAAGGACATGGGAATAAAATTAAATCTCAAAGAACATTGAATGCAAGATAAATAAAAATGATATCGTGACTGACAACAGAAAATGCTTCGATAATAAAAACGAAACTATTGTTTTACGGTCTCGATATTTCACAATTATTTTATGATTGGCAAAATGAAATAAAGACCAAATTCTCTTAAATTTTTTCAGTAACATTTCCAACATTGAGAATATACCGGTAGAATGGTTTAAATCCATCTTCATAAATCTGTCAAGGAAGGCTAATGCTAACAGTGCTCTGAATGTGTTCTGAGAATTCTGCACTGCCCTCTACACAGAAAAATAAATGGAAACATAAACGAAACGCAGTCCGGATTTAGTAGTGATATCGGAACAAGAGATGCCCTGTTTCATAAACAGGTGTTAGTTCAAAAAAGTCTCTACCCGTAGGTGAACGTCCTTCGCTTGCTTTATCGATTTTGAGAAATTGTTTGACAACGTCAAACATCAAATCATATAATTAAACAACTTCACTGCAAAGAATGACCGGAATCATGGTAAGAAGCCAATTTTCAGACGACGTTAGAATGCTGAAAGGTATCAGCTGAGAACTTATATTCCGGAACGAATTTTCGCTCCTCAGCGAAGTGTGTGCGGATTTGAAACTTCCCGGCAGATTAAAACTGCGTGACGGACTGGGATCCGAAATTGGCAAAGGTCTCAGTTTCGAATCCTGGCCAGGACACAGTTTTAATCTGCCAGGAAGTTTCAAGGATGCGGATTATCTCCAGCACACATCAACTTAAGTAGCAGTTTTCCGGAATGCTTTGTATGATGTCAATAAATGACTCAGAACCAATGTTAAATGCTTGAAGTTATGTTAGAGTGGCTTTTATAGTGGAATACAAGTTGAAGTACTATGCTGAATATACTGTAACACTTGCTGGGGTCTTATAAGGCCTACAATTCCTTCTCGACAAAATTAACATCGCCAGTAAAGAGTCGGACTTAATATAAGTTTCCAAAAAATAAAAACTTTGGTCAGCAGAAAGAATAGTTAGACAATGGGATCATCAATTTGTGTGGAGCATACCAGAGAGGGTAAGTAGACTGAAATACCTAGGCTGCTGGTTGACAGTTGAACACCAGAATCCCCAATGAGTGGACACCAACAGAAAAACTTACGAATCTGGTATGCAGTCGTGCTCTGCAACGTAACACCTGTTGGCAAATGGTGAAGGGTTACGTCGTATCAGTACATTGTACGGGGTAGGAACCTGCGCAGTTAAGACATCGTTCATGAATAAAGGCAACTGAAATGTATACGTACCTTCGCATGAACAGATCTGACCGACGACTAAATACTTCACTGTGGCGTTAAACTGTTAAGTTGGTAGCCAATTCAAAAAAAGTAAATTCTTAACAACTTTTTGAAGCACCTTACCTTTGAAGAAAAGGTACTTATAGAAGAGAAGAATATACTAAACATGATGCCAAACTTCTATAAGAAGACGGTACTAAAAGAACAAAACGAAGAAGAATGATAAATTTGATCTACAACTTTAATATATGATGTTGTAAATGTGTAATAAGCCAACACATCAGTTGTCTAAACATTAAATAGCTGGATTATTATAAATGTAATTCCTAATTCTATGATACGATTCTTATGACGCACCTTTTCATCAACAAATGCTTCAAATTTCTGAAGCCGCCAGTGGTGCCACAAGAGAAGTACGTAGAGTTCCTCAGTTTATAACAGACTGGCACAACGAAGTTATGTTAGAGTGGCTTTTATAGTGGAATACAAGTTGAAGTACTTCACATTTTCCGCCGCTTAATGCCATATATGATACCACCAGAGATAAGATCGACATTGTCTTTCCGATGACGTCTGAGAAACCCCAGACACCAATCTAGCGCGTGTAAAGACCTCGTATGTCTGTTTACTCCTTCATCTCAAGCATCCGCCAATCAGATAATCAGAGAAGTCCCAAGCTGAGTGTCCAAAAGGTCTAGTGTCCCTCTACATTACAATCGAAGCAGTGGCTCATTTGGGGACAAAACATAGAGTACAAGCGAACTGTCGCTTTATCAGTGTCGTGCTGAAAGTCGTTTTGTTGAAAGATCTTGCTTAAGGAGTCTCAGCAAGCTCTCAGTTTGCAGCACTGCCACAGAACTGATGGTTACACTTCGGTTTTGAATCGAGTGGACGGCTTGTAGTAGAGACTTCAGAAGTTCTGTAACAAGCTAGGTCGAGAACTATAGAGTCCTCTGCGTGTGGGGTGCACACGAGGTTTTTTGTCGATTAGGAGAATTTCCATCCAGTCCAGACAACAACACCTGTAGCAGACACGTATCGATGTTAAGATCCAAAGAAAGGAAAGAGAGATCCCTACAAGCGAGAGTATTAAAATCCTAGTGTTTAATTGCTCAAGCGTTAGCAACAAAGTGCCAAAATTTAAAGCTATCCTAATGAAGCTCGCGTAATACCAGGTACAGAAAGCTGGATAAAACCTGAAGTTGATAACAATTAGATTTTTTGGAAAAATTTAAGCTTTTTATCGAAGGGATACCTATCCCTTAATGGGAAATGGAAGTGGTGTATTTGTTGTAGTAGACAAGCTACTCAGATCCGTCGAGATGGAAACTGAAGCTGCATAGGAGATTGTCTGGGCAATACTTGGTGTGAAAGGTGGACATAAAGGTAGTAACTGAATCTTTCTATCGACCAACAGATTAACCTTCTGGTGCACCGGAAACTGTAAGAAAATGTCAGTTTCCTACTAGTAAATCTCCCAACCATTCTGTCATCTTTCGAGATTTTAATCTTGCAACGTTTAATTGGTAAAATTCCAAGATTTTTAGTAGTGGGCGCAATAAGACGTCCTATTAAAAGTTCTCTGAAAATTACCTAAAACAGATACTTTACAATATATTGCATATAATGGTAACTAATAGACCTGACCTCTTTGAGGATGTTCACATTAAAATTGGTATAAATGATTATGAGACAGTTATAACTTCAATGGTTACCGAAGTAGAAATGGAACTAGAACATGTAGAAGGAATATGTTCATCAAACTAAATAAATGGGTACTGGTGTCATATGTCAAAGAGAAACTTGAAACACTTAGCTCTGGACAGGAGCACGCAGAAGGACTGAAGCTCAAAATAGCTGGGTGACAATAAATAAAGTGGCTGTTGGACTACATCCTTGTCGAATTCCCTGGTTTATTAAAATTTCATCCAACATTTTCGAACCTGAACCTTCAAATATTTTCGTATTTATGTATAAACTCATTAGAGTATTGATAAAATATTTAGGAAAAGCATCTGTTTCTAATATTTACCATAAAAGGGGTCTTTCTACCTTATTAAACGCTTTCTCATAATCAATAAATGCTACACGCGTTTCGAAGCCGAATTCCCGACGTTTTTCAATTATTTGTCTTACTATAAATACGTTATCATTACACAAGCGTTCCTTTCTGAAGCCTGATCGTTCTTCTTACGCTATCCAGTCGGCGATAGATTGTAATCTTTGATTAAGAATTTTCCTGTAAATTTTATATCGTGCATTGGTTGGTTGGTTGTGTTGGGGAAGGAGACCAGACAGCGAGGTCATCGGTCTCATCGGATTAGGGAAGGACAGGGAAGGAAGTCGGCCGTGCCCTTTGAAAGGAACCATCCCGGCATTTGCCTGGAGCGATTTAGGGAAATCACGGAAAACCTAAATCAGGATGGCCGGACGCGGGATTGAACCGTCGTCCTCCCGAATGCGAGTCCAGTGTCTAACCACTGCGCCACCTCGCTCGGTCCAATCGTGCATTAAGTAAACTTATTCCTGTATAATTTCCAGCGTCTTTACTACTGCCTTTTTTACATATAGACATAACTTTAGCTGTGTATATTGAATAGTTCATGCGATATATACGTAAAAAATGGAGGAACAAAAATTCTAAAATTATTCCTCCATGTTTGATTAATTTCATCCAGACCAATAGCTTTCTTATTTTTCTTTACGTTTAAGGCTGCTTTTAATTCTTTTATGTCTGTTAGCTCTGAAGATTCATTTTTTATATAATACCTTTCTTCACTATCTTTATCACACTACAAATTTCTGTAATAGTATATCCATTGGTTTTAATTTATTATGTTAATCTTTGCAGTATATTTCCTATTTTATTCATGTGTTTCATGGGTTTTAACACTACATCTTTAAACACTATACCCTGTTTTCCATGAATGTCATGTTCAACAGTAGCAATAAATGCTTTTCAGGATCCCTTATGGTATCTTTTTATTAAACTTTGTAACACCCCACCCGCTGCTTGTCCGATTTTGCGTGTCTAACTTACAGAAAAATTGGGAGTGGAACTGTACGCAAAAATGGATAATGCTAGATTTAAATATAATCCTGTCACCCCTAATTAATCTGAGGTGGTAGTGTTGACGATAAATCACACCTATTTTTACTTCCAAACATGAACGATCACGAATACTCAGGGTGTTCAGTGACATCAAACACATGCACAAAAATAAAATAAAGCAAAAGGGTGAATTCAGGATCAGCTACTTAAAGTAAAGGCTCTACTGAATCACAATAATTTTATCATAACCTTCAGATCAAAGCTGAATAAAACACAATGAACAATTTAGAAATTACGCTCCTAACTGGCACTGGCAGTGAACTGTGACAAAATCGGTACAAAACGCGATCTCTTATAACCTGGCTGACCGACTGACATCGACACAAAACGTAAAATACGAAGAACCACTACACCCCAACGTACCGTGAAACGTCTGTGGAAACAAGAATTGCACGTGATCCAACTATTTAACGTTACTCCTAACACAGGTCGAAGCGGGAGCGATCTCACCGTAATGTTCCTGTTGCAGCGGCGGTCTCCGACGGCGATGGCGCGGCTGTGCGGTCGGCGTGTGGCGACTCGGAAAGTACACTCCTACACTACTCGGACGACAGACCGCTGTCCGTAAACTTACCTATTTGCAACAATCTTCCCGGCAGCAAAGAGCTGGCGCGGCTAACGTCCTCTCAGAGCGAAAGACCAAGACGGGAGACGACTTGGCTAACGTTCTCTCAGTATGAGAGCCCAGAACGGAAGACCTCTACAGAGAGTCGAGCAAGATCGCTCTTCACCTCTGTCTTCCCACCTTAACTTTTACCGAGCGAATCACATCACTAGAAGCTGTCAAAATACCCAGTTTGCCAGTGCCGACCAATTTTTTAAGGCCTGGGAATTGAACTCTTTTCCATAATTCTACCCTTTCTACAAAATTTCACAAGTAAACTCCGCCCACGCCGGATGGGTAGAACCACTGCTGTGGGCAATAACACGTTTACTATAATTTATCTCCTAAGAGACCACTCGAGATTTTCCCTGCAAGATTCCCCGTCGTAGCGAACAGAGACTCCTGCATTGAAAGTTTTTGTTATTCGGATCTCCTGGCCTGCCCCACTTGAGTTACTCAAAGGCGTAAAATTAGTGGGACGTAGGCGAGAGCACGCACAGGAAAGCCGGTCCAGCTATCCACTGCTCTGTTTTGGTAAACACTTGAACACCTGCAGCCGCGCGTCCCTCAGAGGTTGGCGGCCGCTGTGGCCTCTCTAAACGGATTATAGAAATCCCCCAGTTCACCATTCATGTCGTCAGGCTGTGACTTCGGCGGCTAGCTGGGGAGGTAGCCGAGCTCTGTCTCGCATACTGCATCTCTGCAAAATCTTGTAATTACAAAATCGCGTAATTCTCGCTGTATTAATAGCCAGTGTGCCGATGCGTTTCCACATAGATTTCCTACACCGTAATTTAGAGTATTACTCCAACAAACAACAACTTATCTACAAAGCGATTGCGCCGCTGTCAGTCGTTTTTTATTGACCTAAAGTGCTCGTCAAGTGATTACAGTCACGTTAAATGGGCTCATGTAAGGTGCAAGACCGTTGCGCCTTACAACTTTTATCTTTTTACTAAACTTTTTGTTTTATTTCTTTTCGAGATTATATATTTCCCACGCTTCATTTGTTCGTGTTTGTAAATAGGCACTAAAGCATTTTTCTCTTTAATATTGTTAGCTATTTCTGTATTCCATATTTTTCAGACCCCTTTTCTGTTTAATTCATTACTTTTCGCTAGTGCCTCATTAGCTATTTTCCACAGTGTTGGTTTTAACCTTCCCCATTCTTCTTCAATACTGTCTTTAGTGCCAACCATTTGCAGTTCGTGCGTGAGTCTTTGTTGGTATAAATTCCTTATGCTTTCTTCCTGTAGAAGATGAACTTAAAATTTCATGCCTCGGTTTTTGAATTTCTTTAGGTTTGTCTGTTTCCTTCATCTTCCCACACTTCAGTCTTTGAAGTAACCAGTAAGTGATCAGAGTCTGTGTCACTACCGCTAAATACATGAGTATCTCGCACGTGAAAGCTTATTTTTTACTAGCTATTACGCAATCAGTTACTGAGTGTGAATCCCTTGCAATTCGGGTGTATTTATTTATGTCTTTCTTGTTGAAGAAGGTATTTGTAATTTTTAGCTGGTTAAATGTAGCAAAATCTCTTAATATCTTGCCATTTAAGCTTAAAGTCATTTCATCAAATGTGCCAATTTTTCATGGTATGCATCAAATCAAGTATGGTCCTTGGAGTCGTTTTATTACTGATGTTAGGTTAGAAGAATGTGATTTGTCGTGTAGAGGTTGGCTCTTTCATATATACTTCAACTGGATTCTGAATGCTATTAGTATTGTTCCTCAATACGAACGAGCTGTGACTGACATTTGGAATATCTCACATTACAAGGCACTTTTTTATAGATGATATAGAACTATGTAGTACTGACCTAAATGTCTTAACAATACTACTTTGTAGAGAATAAGAATGCAGGTGGACTGTCCACACGTATTAAACGCCTGCAAGCAGCGGTTTGTGCTGTGGTACCTCTGCTGACACTTGATATAACAGTTGGACAATTGTGTGATTCTCATACGCTTTCGCAGTAAAATCTTGATTCTGACACCTTGGGTTATATAGTAGAAAACCATAACGACTCAAATTACAATTGCGTAGCACTAATAAGCAATGGTAAATGCATGAGTTTTTTAAAAGTAAATCAGCTTTACTGATTTTCTTTAAAAATGATGTCATTACTGCAGAAATAGTCAGAGGAATCAGTGGCAAGCGGCAATTCTCCGTAAACAATTATGTGGAACGGTTTACTTCGATTCTTGAAACTGCCATGAAAAAGACATTGTACAGTACACGTTTTAAATGCCCTACATAGTACTGATCAGGGATCTGTAAACCATATCTTCATACAGCATGTTGTTTGTAACACTGTGCAGGGACGCTTCGCCAGTCAGTCAACGATTGCCACGTAGGAGTGACGTGTGAGTGACAGCGAAACCCTATCCATGTGCTACTTCCCTCACAATTCAGCTCACGATTTTCACTTACTAGTTATAAAATGTAAATCGTGAGTTTAATTTTCGGGATCTCAATTTTACCCTAACAGATGACAGTATCTTTTGACGTCTTTCGTAAAGCAACAAGGACCGACCAAATCGTACCTTCTTATTCGACATGTCCTCGGTGCCACGATACAACTTTATTTCATTCAGCTGTTTGTCACGCTGTAGTCACATCTTTACCACCAGTTAAACTAAAGCAAAAAATTAATTTAATTAAAATATTAGCCTGTAATAATGGTCGTGAACCTTCATTCGTAGAAAAAAACTAAGCGAAAACTGTTAAAGGAGTCACTACTCTTGGTAACTCCCAGAATGGGGATAATGATTACGTAAATGTTACTGCAGTACCTTACTTAGGTAATGGGTCGTAAAGGATTCAGTGGCTGTTGGTTGAGACATATGGATGCATAGTTGTCGTCTCCACAAATAACGGTTTTCCAAAAAAATATTGATCCAAACCTTAAAATCTTCAAACGACTCTTTAAGTTGCGCAGGTGTTTACAAAATTGTTTGCGATACGTGTGCGCTGTTTTACATTTACAGACCTGTAGGGCCTTTAACATAAAGTACAGGGAACAGCTGTTAAGAAAGTAGGTTACCAATGTTCATAACGACACTTTCACGGAGCATTTATTAACATCGAGACAAGATCCAAACGGAGTAGACGAAATGACGATTCTGTATAGAGAGAAGAAAGGGTGGAAGCTTGTTGTCTTGGAAGCATTTCAGATCTTTAGACATATAACCAGTAAAGATGGCCTTATTTTAAATGAACAACTACACTTGAGAAACGCTTTAAGCCTTTGCTCGCAACTGCATGGTGTTTTGGCTTATGTTTGTGTGCACTTCCATTTCGGAAACGTTGTTTTCTCTCTGCTTGGCGGTTTCTGTATTTTCTTAATGACATCACACCAGACGGCACTGTAATCTGGCTATGCAGATTTTACATAAAGAATATTTTTCGTTTTTGTGTTTTGTAGTATCATGTTAAAGTCCTGCTATGTAATTTTTCACCAGCACATATATTTTTGTAATTAATCATTTTATCCAGAACAAAAATAAGGTCAGCATCGCATGTAATAGTATCTGTTTTCTTTATTGCACTGCAGATCCAAATTTCAACTGACAGAGCAGCTGTCATCAGTGCTATGAATAAGAATAACACAAGAATCAGATACAGAAACAGCACATTGATCAAAACCCTTGTGACAGTTGCAGACAATTACAATTCCACATTCATGTACCATTGTAAGTAGTCATGTAGATTGACCATAACTGTTACGACACACATTCTAACATAACTCAGGCAAGTACCGCATCAGTCCAACTGAGTCCACTGTTTATAAATGCACAGACCTAACATAGGTTTATGTAATGCTGGATAGCCAACCCCCTCTGTTCATTGCCCACATGTAAAACAACTTGTACATAAAAATACAGGGATTTCAAATAGTAATACCAAGAAAATTCAATGTTGTATTCAGGCACACAGTTCAAAAAGTCGTTATGACAAGAATCATTATGACAAGAGTTAGATTATGACATAAAGGACAGCTAACACAGACTAATTTTTTGTCCATATGTAAAAGGATGGGTTACACTCAAAAATTTTATACAAATAAAAATACAAATACAGGTAGTTCAATTAGTAATTATAATAAAATAAAACTTTGTATAGAAGCATATAAATCAAAAAAATCATTATGACAGGTGTTATATTACGTCATACGGGACAGCAAACGCCCCCTTTTTGTATGTCAGTATGTAAAAGAATGGGTTAACATAATTTTTGTATACATAAAAATACATTTAATTCTAATAACAATAGTAATAAAAAACAGTTTCGTCTACAGGCATGTCAGTTAAAAAATAATTACAAATTGTACGTTACACTTAATCAATTATCTTGAAATAGATAGATATATAATTTGTTTCCATAAAACATTGGACCAGGATTAACGAGTCGGTGTAAGATTATAATTTACATTCTTAACTTGTAAACAGCAGTGTTATTTGGATTAATGCTTGTACATGCCTGAGTTAGGTTGAAATATGTGTCGTTATAATTAAGTTCAGTCTACGTGACGATTTATAACGGTATGTAATTGTGGAATTGTAACTGTGTACAACTGTGACTTGGCGTTGATCAATGAACGGTTTTTATGTCTAATTCTTGTATTTATAACACTGATGATAGCTGCATTGTCAGTGGAAAACTGGCTCTGCAATGCAATATGAAAGATAGATGACATTACGATCGCTGCTGACCTTTCTGTCCGAGTTACATCGAAATCGTGGGGTACAATCATTCCCATGGAATCTATCAAGAAAACCGTTTATTCATATTTAAACAAAATTATTTTATTACTTTTACCATTTATTCATATTTAAACAAAATTATTTTACTACTTTTGTATTCTCATTTATAATGTCCTTGCTAATACACTGTGTACGGATGTTCTATTTAAAACACTTACACTGATGTATTACTACTTCAATCACGTATTTCATGCTGCTGAGTATATGTCACGCTAATATAACCCAGCGGGTGGCACGCTCAATACTGCTTTAATTGCCATCGAAAAAGGTCGCTACATGTTCAGTTCAATGTTTGTTCGAAACCTCTTCAAGGCTTATTACAATAAACTTTACGCGACCGATTGACTGTATTCCTCATTCATCGAAAACTGACTATTCCTTGATGCCTTGCAATCGCACCAACCAATACCTTGTTTAGTCAAATTGTGCCATGATTTCTTTTCTCCTCGATCCTATTCAGTACCTCTTCATTATTTACCCTTTCTACCCAGCTCATATTCAGCATTCTTCTATGACACCACTTTTTAAAATTTCCTTTCTCTTCTTGCCTCTATCCTTATCGTCTACTTTTCGCTTCCTTACTACACTCCACACAAATATTTTCGGTAAAAACTTCCCAACAGTTAAATTTATATTAGATGTTAAAATAGCTCTCTTGTCCAGAAATGCTTTGCTTGGTATTGCCGCTGTGCATTGTACAGCGTCTTATTGCGGACATTGTCAGTAATTTTGCTGCCCAAATAGCAAAAGTCATCTACTACTTTCAGTGTCTCATTTTCTAATCTAATTCCCTCATCATCGCTTGATTTAATTCGACTACACTCCATAAGCTTCATGTTCATCTCTTTTCAAAACATTATCCATCCCGTTGAATTGATTCAACTAATACTCCAGTCCCTTTTCCATCTCAGCCACAATTACGATGTCATCGGCAAGTCTAAATTTTTTTAGTTCTCTCTGACCTTTAATGACCATTCCAAATTTCTCTTTGGTTTCCTTCACTGCCTGTTCAATATACTGATAGAACAGCATCGAGCCTTTCCCAACCCTTTCTCATTTACTACCTTCTATTAATGTACTTCGAATCTTATAACTGCATTCTGCATTTTGCTGCCTTCAGAATTTTAGGTAGAGTCTTCTAGTCAATATTTTCAAAAGTTTTTTCTAGACCCACAAATGCTGTGAATGCAGATTTCCCTTTCTTTAATCTGTTTTAAGATAGGTCAAAATGTCAGTACTTACTCGTGTGTTCCTACATTTCCTCTGCTCCAAACTTATCGTCCACAACGTCGGATTCTGCCAGTACTTTCCAGATAAAAGTAGCACAAATACTGCCGTAGTATTGCAATGGTCATGGTAGATCGTCGGATTCTACTATTTTAAAATAACTGACCAATAGGAGTATCTTCTTGGATGCAGTGAAACCTGGAAAGTACACGTCAACAGCGTGCGACCGTTATAGAAGACGCTTTTGCTCCGGCCCTCGGATAAAGGTGTGACAGACTATTTCAACAGAGATCATTGTAATGACACTAGTAGACATTCTGGGTAGTGACTGTTCAGTTACTTCCACCCGAAAAGCGACTAAATTCTTCCTTTTTTATGGTCACATTAGAATTGTTTCTAGTATACCAAGTGATTGATATTTCGAATTAAAACTATTTAAAAATTTTGTAAAGATAATCTGCTGTATTTGTAAATTATACTCGACCTGTATCAAATGTAAATGCGGCATTCCAGTATCAGGGATATCTTGGTTTGTCTGAACAACTTCAGCACGCCTTATACCGGGTGATGACCTAAGGTGGTCATAAACTAACTTCACGGCTTCATCAGGGATTTCTCACCATGATCAACAACTTTGCGTGTAAGGTGGCGTTATTTTACAACTTATAAACCGCGCTTCCATCCAATACGACATAAGTAAGCCCCTTCATTGATAGAAAAGACAGTTTTGCGCTCGTTCATTAAAAACACGTATGCGACTGACATCGTCTAGTACACTTAATTTATTGTATAATGTCTGAATTTTGGGTGACTGGGGAACAAGCAGAGCTGTGAAATCCGTGGTAGAGCGGAATGACACAGGAAGCTCACACATTCCTTCGGACAATAGGTCGGCACAGCCACGGGACCCGCCCGTGAGCTGGACAGCCTGCAAAACGGAAACGCGTGTCCGCCGGGCAGGCGTGAAAAGCCGGCGTGGTCGGCAAAAAACACACGGCAGCAGGTATTCGCGTTCTTTCCTACGGACATAGAAAGAACTTCCACAAACTTCGATCTGGATTGGTCGGCGTTCAGAAACGAGTGCCTTCCAGAAAAATGATTCGCCACCCAAATTTAATGGGGAGAAAAGATTTTGAGCAGCGAAAAGAGGAGAGTAGAAAAAAGGAGACAGTCGTTACGGGGTCGTGGAGCAGGAGGGTCGTCTTGGAAGTCCACGACAGTCGACGGACGTCTTCGGCTGTAATTATGGTGAAGTACAATTTCGCTGTCATCTCGCTGAGGCGAGAAGTCCTGCAGTTATAACTTCTGATCATTACGGTGATCTTGCTTATGCACCGGCGTGTGTGAAAGTGAATTTACATCGGTGAATCATGTGTTCTACTCCGTTCCGCACTGTGATTTCATACTGCTGATTGAGATAGTAGTTCCTTCTTGCTACTTATTATACGGGGGTGTCAGTTACACCGCTCCTAATCACAGATCGCGGGTGCATTATACGGCAGAGCCGGACAGTTTAAGGGCCAGTATTAATAAAGGGAGAACCTGAGATTTGTAATCCTTACTTAGTTTTTTAAATTGTTTTTTTATGATGAATAAATGTATGAAAATCACTGCATTTATCCTTTAGTACATAGTATTTTCCTGTCTCTGCGTAGTATTTTCATGTCTCGTGTGTACATTTTATAATTTATTCGTTAAAAGGGGGATTGGATTTTGTCGGCTTATCCTAACATTCTATAGTATCCACAGGATAATATTAGGAAACGGGTAGGTTTTCACATGACAATTTACATAATTAATGAGAATAACGTACTCCTACTGGGGGACGTATAAGTGTCAGTAGCGTTAAAATATCCATTGCGCAAATTATCTCTTGTTCGTACTCATGGAAAGTCTCCGTCATCTGTAGGCAGTAGAAGAAGTGGAGATACGTTGGATGGTATAATCAGCAAGCAATCAATGGAAGACTAAGCGTTCTGAGAAACACGGGATGTCCAACGTTGTGAAGAACCCGAATGAAGAAGAACTTATCACGCGCCGAATTCGTGCTGGGAGATTTCGCTGTGGTCATCAATGAGACAAAGTCGACCTTATCTTGAACAACCTGATCTCATATAATGATTCACGCCATTGATCTTTTAAAATATCTCCAATGTCCACCCTTCATAAAAGCTATTCCAGTTGACATTACCATTGTCTTACTAAAACCGCTGAGCTAAAAACATTTCATCTGTGTCTGCACAGACCATTTCACACCTTCGAGTCACCATTATGCTACTTCAGTGAATTACACTGACGCTTTTAAGACTTTGTTCCCGTCTGCCATGCATTTATGAAATTTTTGCCTTCCTACAGTGTTTTCCTTAAGATGAAACTCCTAACGTCCTTGAAGTAGTACCATTTAAATAAAAGTACCTCATTCAGATCTATCCAAAAATAAAACTTTACAGGCACCTTTCGTTTCCTTATTGTGGCTGTTGCTACTTCCAAAAGAGAATTAGTACTTACTTATATTATTTTCCTACGGTCCAAGGGCTGATCTACATCAGGAAGTTAATTTGCAGACAATGTGCGAAGTCTTTAACACTGACTAAATATTCTCTGTTTGAAAAGTTTTTTACAATTAACTGTGTCATTCATTTGTGATTAATATCCATAAATTATTAACCCTTAGTTCTAGCATACATTGGAAGAAGTCGCTGTAAACACAACAAGTTTATTTCTTGAATTTAATTATTTCTGTAGTCCGTTTATGCGGGACAGGGAGAATATTCCAGAGCTACAGGGCGTCAGTAAAGACATTTACTGCTGCTAATACGAGTTACTTTTGGCTAACAAATTTCTCCGCAAGCTAGCGGAAAAGGAGATTTGTTGGTGTCTATAGTTTGCTTCAGATCAGGAGGCGATCCAATTTTTAGCTGTTCTGGTTAACCCCCCCCCCCCCAAAACCACCAGCAGCCAATAACATTTATTGTCTTTCCGAGAGCCTAGCTGAGAACTCTGCGATGTCACCTCGCATCGCAACAGTACAGTTTCTTTCACTGTGCGACAGAACTATTCTTTGCATCTCAACAGTCGGTGGCATTTTCTTTGGTCATATAGCTATGAATGTTTGTCTGTAAATGAACTAGTGCGATCCATAAAGAAACGCCAATACAAGTTAAGTGTTTTACACTCAGGTGAGAGTGCTTAATTATCCGCAAAGGGCCTATAGCACCACCTTGGGGAACGCCAGAAATCACTTCTGTTTTACTCGATGACTTTCCGTCAATTACTACAAACTGTGACCTCTCTGACAGGAAATCACAAATCCAGTCACATAACTGAGACCGGCCGGAGTGGCCGAGCGGTTAAAGGCGCTACAGTCTGGAACCGCACGACCGCTACGGTCGCAGGTTCGAATCCTGCCTCGGGCATGGATGTGTGTGATGTCCTTAGGTTAGTTAGGTTTAAGTAGTTCTAAGTTCTAGGGGACTTATGACCACAGATGTTGAGTCCCATAGTGCTCAGAGCCATTTGAACCATTTTGAACATAACTGAGACGACATTCCATAAGCACGCAATTTCACTACGAGCCGCTTGTGTGGTACAGTGTCAAAAGCCTTCCGGAAATCCAGAAATACGGAATCGATCTGAAATCCATTATCAGTAGCACTCAACACGTCGTGTGAATAAAGAGCTAGTTGTGTTTCACAGGAACGATGTTTTCTAAACCAATGTTGACTATGTGTCAATAGACCGTTTTGTTCGAGGTAATTCATAATGTTCGAACACAATATATGTTCCAAAATCCTGCTACATATCGACGTTAACGATATGGGCCTGTAATTTAGTGGATTAGTCCTACTACCTTTCTTGAATATTGGTGTGACCTGTGCAACTTTCCAGTCTTTGGGTACATATGTTTCGTCGAGCGAATGGTTGTATATGATTGTTAAGTACCTAATTGGTAAGCAGTCTGGACCAGAAGACTTGCTTTTATTAAGTGATTTAAGTTGCTTCACTACTCTGAGGATATTTACTTCTACGTTACTCATGTTGGCAGCCTTCCTCGATTCAAATTCTGGAATATTTACTTCGTCTTCTTTTGTGAAGCCATTTCGGAAGGCTGTGTTTAGTAACTCTGCTTTGGCACCACTGTCTTCGTTAGTATCTCCACTGCTATCACGCAGAGAAGGCATTTATTGTTTCTTGCCGCTAAAATACTCCACATACGACCACTGAGATTCATTGGAAGAATCCTAAGGAAATGCAGTCCGAAAACAAAGGAAGTAGGTTACAAATGGTTCAAATGGCTCTGAGCACTATGGGACTTAACATCTATGGTCATCAGTCCCCTAGAACGTAGAACTATTTAAACCTAACTAACCTAAGGACAGCACACAAAAGCCCAGTCATCACGAGGCAGAGAAAATCCCAGACCCCCCCGGGAATCGAACCCGGGAACCCGGGCGCGGGAAGCGAGAACGCTACCGCACGACCACGAGCTGCGGACAAGTAGGTTACAGTACGCTTGTTCGCCCACTGCTTGAATACTGCTCAGCAGTGTGGGATCCGTACCAGATAGGGTTGATAGTAGAGATAGAGAAGATCCTACGGAGAGCAGCGCGCTTCGTTACAGGATAATTTAGTAATCGCGAAAGCGTTACGGAGATGATAGATAAACTCCAGTGGAAGACTCTGCAGGAGAGACGCTCAGTAGCTCGGTACGGGCTTTTGTTGAAGTTTCGAGAACATACTTTCACCGAAGAGTCAAGCAGTATATTGCTCCCTCCTACGTATATCTCGCGAAGAGACCATGAGGATAAAATCAGAGAGATAAGAGCCCACTCAGAGGCATACCGACTTATCTTTCTTTCCACGAACAATACGAGACTGAAATAGAAGGGAGAACCGATAGAGGTACTCAAAGTACCCTCCGCCACACACCGTCGGGTGGCTTGCGGAGTATGTATGTAGATGTAGATGTAGACCAGAATGTCTTTGGATTTTCAGCCATGTTTCGAGACAAAGTTTCATTGTGGGAACTGTTTTAGGCATCTCGCATTGATGTCCGCGCTAAATTTCGAGCTTCTGTAAAAGATCGCCAATTTGCTTAAATTTGGCATGTTTGTTTCTTTGTTTGTGCAACAGTGTTCTAACCCGTTTGGTGTACCAAGGAGCATAGGAAACTGGGTAGTATTTAATATCGCCGAGACATATGCTTTCACATTCAGCATCAACAAGTAGCATATCTACTGACTGGATTTTTACAGCAAATGATCTGTGTTGTTTAATCCAAGCCGAGGCACTATGGTGCCGTCATTCACCCAGAGGCTCTGTATACAGTAGAATCCCTCGCAATAAGTAGGAAAGATCTGAATGGGAAGCTAGAAGCCAAGAATGTAAAGGTCTTAAGGAAGATCTTAGGCCCAATAAGAGAGTATGCAGGCTACAGAATATGGTATATCAACTAACAGTACTTGCACGTGAAAAAGTTGACAGACACTAGTGGTGGAAAGGGCAAATGCTGGACACAGTTGCTCTAACGCCTGGTTGTGGGCATGCAGAGTCTAAAGTTTGTCTGAGGGGTTGCCTGCCCTCAGGCGCTAGAGCAGCACCGAGCGCTGCTCAGATGAATGGAGGTCAAAGTCTCTCGACAAGTACATTTTTCAAGTACTCACCGAGGGTGCATGGGTGGCGCCGAGGATGTTGCCCAACTGGAAAGTCTTAGGAGGGCCCTTTGCCGTTTTATTCAGCCACATGTTAACATTGCACATCCCTGTGATCACGTCACAGGAGGGCACGAAACAGGAGGGCTGAAAAAGCTTACAAACCTTTCACTGCTTCAAATCATGTTCAAATTTCGTCAGATGGTTTTGAACGGTCCCTAGTAGTTCAGCGCTGTATACCAGAGAAAACATTGTAGTCGCGTTACTCATTACAGGAGATCACGTTCAATGGGGTTGCAGCCCCACGATGTCCTCACGGAAGGGTTTAATCGTCCAGGGGATGTCAGCAGTGTCGAATGACAAGAATGCCGTCCTGTTGCCCATCGCGCTGCGAACTGTCGTTTTAGACCGCCAAATGTTTGGGAACCAATTCCCCAAAGGAAGGGGTGATTCCATTGATGTCCTTTATATTATCTCAAGCTTTTTCGTATCGATTACGAATGGTGGTGTGTCTGAAGCAATTTCCTCGCCCACTTATGAGAAAACAGTGCGATTTGAACACAGGGCGTCGTAGCTCCGTCCTCCATCGCAGAGGCTTCAATAGAAGTGGTGAACTTTGGGTAAAAGGCGTGGTACCGACTTCTCCATCGTTTAACACGTCAACCGTGACGACGTGCAGAATTGTGGTGAAATTTGATGCCAAAGTGACATCATTAGCCCCCCCCCCCCTCACGAACTTCTGCACCCTGGTCTTTTTTTCGCTTGCGTCGACGCCTTGTTGGTTAGAGTGTCACTGAACCCGAGTATGAGGTCCATGATGTGTCGGCAGCTGGGCCAACACCTTGTAGATAGAGGTGGCTTAAGGCACGCTATGACTAACGCAGACGGGCGTGAAGTACTGGAACAGGATACGTAATTAATGCTATGAAGAAAAGAACGGAGTTTCTCATATACTCATCTTTAATGTCTTCTTGTACATCTCTATGGTGAACACAAGTGAGACTCTAATTACAATCACTGTAAGGCTAATGGCGCCTTGCTAGTTCGTAGCCATTAAGTTAGCTGAAGGCTACTCTGTCTCTCGGCTAATGAGAGAGAAAGGCTTCGTACGTCTAGTCGCTAGCTATGTCGTCCGTACAACTGGGATGAGTTCGAGTCAGTCTCTCGAGACCTGCCTTGTGGTGGCGCTAGGTTTGCGATCACACAGTGGCGACACGCGGGTCCGACATGTACTACAGGACCGCGGCCGATTTAAGTTACCACCTAGGACGTGTGGTGTCTGGCTGTGACACCACAGTCCCAATGTGCCTTCTTTTGCTTCTTTACAGAGGGTCGTTTTAGGCAACTTTCATCCGAATTTTATAATTGTGCGACGCAATGCGGGACAATTACGGGGTTTTGAAAAAGTGACGCTTCAGTTGTGGTGCGCAATGTAGTTCACGGCTTTTCGTAGCCCGTCACAAAGCCGCTGCTGGTGGCTGCCAATGACGTTCCTACTTAGATGATTATGTGGTACAATAACACAATACCAAGAAAGGAAAAAGAGGAGAGAGTAGAAACAAACTGAAACTATGGAAGATACCTGCCAGTTGGTCAATGTCTACACCTAAATAATAAAATCATGGAATGTCTTTGGTAGTGATATTCTGATTTGGAATGCGTGAGAGGTCGGATAAAAATATATAGACACAGCGAGGACTACATACTTGAACACAAATGCAGATGATAGCCAAGCCTGCAGGTTGCGCTGTTACACTGGACCACGAACGGCACCTGCGCAATGTCTTCAATGTGTTTCAATTGTCAGTCGTGGTCAAAACAACATTTACGTGGTTGTGAGTGCATTAAGCGAATGCGGACGTGGGCAAATTGTTGGGGCTCATATGGTTGATGCTTCTGTAACAGGAAAACATCATCCACCAAGTTAGAAAGAAGGTGTGCGTCTAGTGATCATGACAGACGAAAACTAAGAGGACGACAGCTGTAAAAGTCGCTGCACAACTGAATGTCGCACTCGCGAACCCTGTCTGCACCAAAATAACACGAAGGGAGCTCCATAATCAGGAAACTGCGTAGTCGCCAGACCTCATGTTATTGTGCCTTCGTGCTCTACTTTGGAGGGAAGAGTGCGTGATCGCTGTCCACATACACTATCGCTACCTGAGGTTTCCACTGTTTTCAGAAACAATGGTATAAGAGTGCCTCGAAAGCCAGACACTACTCGTATTTATCCATTCTGAGACGATTGGAAGTTGTCTGCGTGAAAATGGTTTTCCTGCACAGTATTAGGTATGGTTATGTGTAGTGTCCCTGCACATTTATCAAGTGTCATTCTAGTGGCTTCGGCAGAAATGTCAGACCTACGTCCAGATCAAACGACAAACAATAAATGAAAAGTTTGCAACAGGATGAAAGATTTCAGAGTTGATGATATGAACGGAAGGGGGAGTACTAAGGTATCTGATCTTTAATATGCCTTTATTCAAATTTGCTGGTCGTATTTTGTGTCAAACGTCTATTATTGCTGCGATATTTGTTACAGGTTGTAGAACACAATTATGTTATATTTGTGTACCAATTACTCAATAAATATTAGAGCAGGTAGTTCGAATGAGATGTCAATATATTTCCAGCTTGATATGCTAGGGAAAGATCAAGGCCACAAGGCAACGATAAGCTATCAGTAATGTTGAGATAAAAGCGGTCAAGTACATAGGCGGTGAAGTATTTTGACCCACTACACTTATGAAAAGCTGTTCGAGTACCGACGGGGCCGGCCGCGGTGGCCGAGCGGTTCTAGGCGCTTCAGTCCGGAACCACGCGACTGCTACGGTCGCAGGCTCGAATCCTGCCTCGGGCAAGGATGTGTGTGATGTCCTTAGGTTAGTTAGGTTTAAGTAGTTCTAAGTTCAAGGGGACTGATGACCTCAGATGTTAAATCCCTTAGTGCTCAGAGCCATTTGAACCATTTGAGTACCGACGGTCCGTCGAAGACTCATCGTGCCGAAGCAACAGAATGGACAGACTTCGAAAGTACGAAGCAGTTTGTACGTCTCAGCCCTAGAGCTGACATGTCTATCTGCGTGATAGAATGTTCGACCTAGGGGAATTTACACACTCTTGTTGGGTAGCGTTCGGTCCAAGACAAAGGCTCTGCGGGAAGACTATTAATGCGTGAGACCGTTGTTAGGCTCCTTCATATTGTTGTTGATAATTCGAATCAAACCAAGGCTGTAATCGCTTCAGAGTAAACCCACAACAGTAACAGTACGGGCTCACAGAACTACACTCCTGGAAATTGAAATAAGAACACCGTGAATTCATTGTCCCAGGAAGGGGAAACTTTATTGACACATTCCTGGGGTCAGATACATCACATGATCACACTGACAGAACCACAGGCACATAGACACAGGCAACAGAGCATGCACAATGTCGGCACTAGTACAGTGTATATCCACCTTTCTCAGCAATGCAGGCTGCTATTCTCCCATGGAGACGATCGTAGAGATGCTGGATGTAGTCCTGTGGAACGACTTGCCATGCCATTTCCACCTGGCGCCTCAGTTGGACCAGCGTTCGTGCTGGACGTGCAGACCGCGTGAGACGACGCTTCATCCAGTCCCAAACATGCTCAATGGGGGACAGATCCGGAGATCTTGCTGGCCAGGGTAGTTGACTTACACCTTCTAGAGCACGTTGGGTGGCACGGGATACATGCGGACGTGCATTGTCCTGTTGGAACAGCAAGTTCCCTTGCCGGTCTAGGAATGGTAGAACGATGGGTTCGATGACGGTTTGGATGTACCGTGCACTATTCAGTGTCCCCTCGACGATCACCAGTGGTGTACGGCCAGTGTAGGAGATCGCTCCCCACACCATGATGCCGGGTGTTGGCCCTGTGTGCCTCGGTCGTATGCAGTCCTCATTGTGGCGCTCACCTGCACGGCGCCAAACACGCATACGACCATCATTGGCACCAAGGCAGAAGCGACTCTCATCGCTGAAGACGACACGTCTCCATTCGTCCCTCCATTCACGCCTGTCACGACACCACTGGAGGCGGGCTGCACGATGTTGGGGCGTGAGCGGAAGACGGCCTAACGGTGTGCGGGACCGTAGCCCAGCTTCATGGAGACGGTTGCGAATGGTCCTCGCCGATACCCCAGGAGCAACAGTGTCCCTAATTTGCTGGGAAGTGGCGGTGCGGTCCCCTACGGCACTGCGTCGGATCCTACGGTCTTGGCGTGCATCCGTGCGTCGCTGCGGTCCGGTCCCAGGTCGACGGGCACGTGCACCTTCCACCGACCACTGGCGACAACATCGATGTACTGTGGAGACCTCACGCCCCACGTGTTGAGCAATTCGGCGGTACGTCCACCCGGCCTCCCGCATGCCCACTATACGCCCTCGCTCAAAGTCCGTCAACTGCACATACGGTTCACGTCCACGCTGTCGCGGCATGCTACCAGTGTTAAAGACTGCGATGGAGCTCCGTATGCCACGGCAAACTGGCTGACACTGACGGCGGCGGTGCACAAATGCTGCGCAGCTAGCGCCATTCGACGGCCAACACCGCGGTTCCTGGTGTGTCCGCTGTGCCGTGCGTGTGATCATTGCTTGTACAGCCCTCTAGCAGTGTCCGGAGCAAGTATGGTGGGTCTAACACACCGGTGTCAATGTGTTCTTTTTTCCATTTCCAGGAGTGTAGATGGCGTCTGAGAAATCATTAGTGAGCCCGCTACAGCTCACGCTAAATGGACACTAGCAGAGCCTGTATACCTGTAGTGGTACTTTGATCAGTGACTTCGTGGTACCATATCTTGTTCAGAGATCAGCTTTGCTTCCCTTTGACTAACGATAACAACCCTGTTTGAACATGTATAAGACAACGTTATCCTTCTGTGAATAATACTTCGTAGTGGTACAAGACACTGTCTCGTAGATCAGAGATTAACAAACTTTTTTTCGCAGTGGAGCAGATAACTGACAAAATGACAAGCGGTATCGCCGTTCTTTATAATACTTCCAAACCGGAACGAAAGCTCTGGGAAAAAAGACGAAAAACTAAGTTCAGCATTCCTTCTTAATTAGGGGCGAGTGCCAAGCAATGCACAAAGAAAAACAAGGACAACCAAGATATTTATTTACTAACAAGTTATCAAAGAAAGCGACGTTAGCAAAAAGAGTGTTACATCATACCTACTGTGCACATATCCGAACGTCACAAACAAAGCAGCAAAAACGTTAGTTAGATTTGTGAAACTAGCTTTTGGCTTTCAAGATATCATCCATGTTTCGGTTGGTATTGTTGCATCCAATAAGGAGAACTGCTGTCAAATGTTCATCAGCCTTCTCTTTCGATGTGCTGACTTAACTTACTGCATTTTTGAAAATGTTTGTTCACAAATATAAGTTGTTCCAAACGGTGATACATACCACCGGTAAATTTCTTCAGCTTCAGAAACCCGACATCAAGTATGCAACAGTAAAATTCGACAGGTTTTCCTTCTCTTTCAACGGTTCGTTTGCTTGCAAATCAATGAGTTCCAACTGTAATTCAACTGGCACATCATCAAAGTTACAATCAAACTTTATAATAAAAGAAGGTCACTCTCATTTCTGTCGAGATGTGACAATCACTCCAAAAAGTGCTTCTCCAAGTCACGAATAATTTTTTTGGGAAAATGAAGGCTGACATCTTCGGGGTTATCGCACAAAACTCTTTGAAGCAGTGAAAATGGTAAACGTTTTCTTCTTCGTGTTGTCATATAGGATCTGACAGCTATGGCTCAGCTCCATCTTTTTCTGTGAGAAAAACATCCAAACGTTCATCTTGTGAACAGCCATCTCTAAACTCGTTACGCCGCTATTTACTTAAAGAAACAGCATTATTAATAGTGGCTTGTTTCTGTTTATTTCTTGAAGGAATCAGGCTACGTTTTGTACACAGCCACGGTCTCAAATTGTCACTTTTCGAAAAAACAGCACTATCCATGCTTATTACTGTATTAATAAATACTTAGGATTGGAGTGAAGATCATTGGCTTCTCACATCTCGTCATGAAAGCTATATTTTTCTCTCTTGAAGTTAAATGGTTTACTCAAAAACGTAAAAATGCTAATCAAAACTGATTTTATGTCTAATTATAATTTTTAAAAAATAACGTAGAAGAAAACACCTCATTTCTAGCCTTACTGAATCTGAAGGGCACATCTACTCACTGTAAATAATTTTTATAGCTGCAGTCCTCTGTGATTTATAAGAAGCCGGTTTTTGGTTTTGACATTTTTAATAGTCGCCAGTATAGATTATTATCGTTACCAGCTTGTTATAATTATTATAAAGATCCTGGGGTATTCGCCACTTTAATAAAAATTTCAGCAAAAGATCAATCTCATCAACAGTCTTTTTCATCTTTTTTTTCTTTTTTCCGCGTGAACAAGCATTGTTAGCAGTGAAAGTAGGAAATTTCGAAATCAATTTCAGACTGTTAGGCTTTCTCTCTTGAAATTTGTATAGAATTATTACTGAAGGAGGTCAGTGCATAGTTTTGAGAGAAATGCCTGAAATTTATGATTTTTGTAACCAATTTAATCACCTATACTTGCTTGAATGTTTGTCAATTAGGAGTTTAAATTAGATTGAAGTATCCATGTGCTTACTTTTGTGAAACATTTCAAATGTGCATTTTCATAAATGTGACCTTAATAACAATAATTAACAAAAAATTGATGTATCTATTAATAACTTGAACGACGCACCACAGAGGTCGAGAATTACTCCAGTTGAGAATTATTTGAGATTTAGATAATTCGAAGATACGTTTTTCAATCAATTTTGGTCCCTAGAGTGGATTTGTGACGTAAAATCTAAATAGTTGGAACCACCAAATTAATGACACTGCTAAAGAATTCACACAAATGCAATGAGATCACAACAAAGCTCTACCTGCCACATAGTTCATGTGTGCATCAACAGTCGATACTGCCATCAAACTCATCATTCTTGTTCACTGTTTTTTCTTTCGAGGGCACACGTGCTACAGACACATATAAAGATGTTACATAAAATTACTATTAACAATCTCACATCTTCCACCTACTGATTTCTTCCTGTAAATCAGTGTTGCAGTTGCTACAAGCAGCTGAAAAAAGACAGCAGTGACTATCATCTGCAGGAGCAATATAGCCTACACAATCGGACGAAACTCGACACGAGCGGCAGTTCTCTACAAAAAAGTGTGTCTTACATCTTTCATCTGCTGATTTTTCTTTTTCTTCCTGAAAAGTTTCTGCTTACACAGATTGTTCAAAGTCTATCAGTTAGGAACTTCATCTACATCTAAATGATTACTCTACAACTGACAATTTAGTGCCTGGCCGAGGCTATGTCTCTACCGTTCCACTCTCGAACAGCGAGGATGAAAAGCATCATAGCAACTGCCGGAAAGTCGTCGAGTAAAACAGAAGTAATATCTGACGTTCTACAAGAATTGATATAGCCCTTCTCGCAATTAATAAAATGTTTCAGGCTACCATGCCGTGCTCGAATGGATTTCACCTTAAAACCTCACGTTTAGCCCCCTTCTGGGGAGCATCTTTTCAAGGGGGATCGTCGCTTCTTTGAATTTCCGGTTCACACCCTGGCTTGCTACTGAATAGAGCAAAATTACGCTTCTGCGTGCTTCCGCGTAGTGGGGTGACGTCACTTGTTTTGAATACGCGAGTGCAGTTAGCCGTTGTCGAACCCCGTCGTTCACCGTTGCTATCAACCTATGGCGGAAGACCTTCTCCTTCAGCACCGGAGTCCAGATCTCATTCAATTTCACGCTCTCTTCCTTCCTACTGGAACTCCTGGGGTGTTTTACAATGCATATGGCCTCTCTGTAGTATCGATAGTCGATACCTCACCTCGAGGTGAAGCCCCGTTTTTGTAGCCCCCTCCCTATCGAGTAAACCAAATACTTCCGATGACTTCCGAATAATTTCAAGTAGTTCAAACCCCTCCTGCTGAATCAGCAAATGATTGGGGAGGGCTTCTTGCACAAGATAATTCAAGGAATTTATTATCTTATTTATTAACAAGGAATTTATTATCTTGTGTGGAACCTCTAGTCCCAGCAGTTTTAAGACCTGTTTCAACAGACAAAAATGCCATACGTCCGCCCTTGTCAACATATGCATCATATTTCTCTTCCACATTTCAAGGATCATGGTCTAAAAGGTACCCATGCTTCAGGATACGCGAATCAATGAAACTCAAACTCAAATGAACATTTTCTATCTCCACATTACATGAAACAGGAAACAGATATTCACATTCAAGGTACTGAAATGCAGGTGCTACTTTCTCACTTCTAGGTTTCGTGGATCGGCTGATGTTTTTGCAGTAATTGTAATTTCAGAAGTGTGAATGTAGTAGAGAAACTAGAAAATCTTAAAAGGTAAATGCTGAGGCTCAATTTAGCTATAGTAGGGGTCAGTGAAGCAAAATGGAAAGAAGACAAGGACTTCTGGTCAGATGAATATAGGGTAATATCAACAGCAGCAGAAAATGGCATAACGGGAAGAAGGTACTGTGAACAGTTCATTGATAGGGTTGTTCTTAGCAGCAAACGAACAACGAAAAAGATAGTTCAAGTATGCATGCTGACGTCGCAAGATGAAGATGAAGAGATAGTGAAAGTTTATGAGGGTATTGAAAGGGTAATATAGTTACTAAGGGGAGATGAAAGTCTAATAGTC
The DNA here is from genome assembly GCF_023898315.1 of Schistocerca nitens. Taxonomy (NCBI): domain Eukaryota; kingdom Metazoa; phylum Arthropoda; class Insecta; order Orthoptera; family Acrididae; genus Schistocerca; species Schistocerca nitens. The sequence goes on from NC_064617.1 coordinate 889,759,540, forward strand.
ATGGGGGACTGGAATGCAGTTGTAGGGCAAGGAGTAGAAGACAACATTATAGCAGAATATGGGCTTGGGACAAGGAATGAAAGAGGAGAAAGAGTTATTGAGTTCTGTAATAAATATCAGCTAATAATAGCGAATACTCTATTCAATAACCACAAGAGGAGTAGGTATACTTGGAAAATGCCGAGTGATACGGCAAGATTTCAGTTAAATTACACCATGAGCAGACAGAGTTTCCGAAATCAGATACTGGATTGTAAGGCGCAACCAGGAGCAGATGTGGTGGTGGTGGTGAAGAGTAGGCTCAAGTTTAAGAGATCAGTCAGGAAGAATCAATCAATACACAAAGAAGTGGGATACGGAAGTACTAAGGAATGGTGAGATACGCTTGAAGTTATCTAAGGCCATAGATACAGCAATAAGGCATAGCTCAGTAGGCAATACAGTGGAAGACGAATGAGCATCTCTAAAAAGAGCAATCACAGAAGTCGCAAAGAGAAACATAGGTACAAAGAAAGTAAACAATGGGTAACAGAGGAAATACTTCACCCGATCAATGAAAGATAGAAGTTCAAAAAACGTTCAGGGAAATTCAGGAATATAGAAATATAAGTCGCTGAGGAATGAAGTGCAGGGAAGCTATGACCAAATGGCTGCATGAAAAATGTGAAAAAATCGAAAAAGAAATGTTGCGGAAGGACTGACTCAGCATACAGGAAAGTCAAAACAACCTTAGGCGAAATGAAAAGCAAGAGTGCAACGGGAAATCCACTGTTAAATGCAGAGGAGAGAGCGATTAGGTGGCAACAGTATATTGAAGGCCTCTATGAGGGGGAAGATTTGTCTGATGTGATAGAAGAAGCAACAGGAGTCAAAATGTTCAATTCTGTCTGAATTACTAAGGGACCACACTGCTGAGGTCATCGGTCCCTGGACTTACACACTACTTAAACTAACTTATGCTAAGAACAACACACACACACACACACACACACACACACAGCCATGCCCGAGGAAGGAATCGAACCTCCGGAGGGAGGGGCCACGCAATCCGTGACAAAGTCAATTTAGAAGAGACAGGGGATCCAGTATTAGCATCAGAATTTAAGAGAACTTTGGAGGACTTAAGATCAAGTAAGACAGACTGGATAAATAACAATACATCAGAATTTCTAACAAGTGGCAACAAAGCGACTGTTCGCGTTGGTGTGTAGAATGTAGGAGCCTGGCGAAATACCGTATGACGTTCGGGAAAGTATCATCCATACAATTCAGTAGACTGCAAGAGCTGACAAGTGTGAGAATTATCGCACAATCAGCTTAACAGCTCATGCATCCAAGTTGCTGACAAGAATGGTATACAAAAAAATGGAAAAGATATTGAGGATGTGTTAGATGACGTCCAGTTTGGCTTTAGGAAAGGTAAAGGCACTAGAGAGGCAATTCTGACATTGCAGTTGATAGATGCAAGACTAAAGCAAAATCAGGACACATTCATAGGATTTGTGGACCTGGAAAAATGGTTCGACAGTCCAAAATTGTGCAAGGTGTTCGAAATCCTGAGAAAAATAGGGGTAAGCTGTAAAGAGAGGGGTAATATACAAGACGTACAAGAGTCAAGAGGGAATAATAAGACTGGACGACCACGAACGAAGTGCTCGGATTAATAAGAGTGTAAGACAAGGATGTAGTCTTTCGCAACTACTGTTCGACCTGTACATCGAAGAAACAATGATGTAAATAAAGGAAAGGTTCAGGAGTGAAATAAAAGTTAAAGGTAACAGGATATCAATGATACGATTCGCTGCACTGATGTCATTGCTAACCTGAGCGAAAGTAAAGAAGAATTACATAATCTGCTGAATGGAATGAAAAGTCTAATGAGCACAGAATATGGATTTACAGTAAACTGATAAAAGACGAAAGAAATAAGAAGTAGCAGAAATATGAACAGCGAGAAACATAACATCAGGACTGATGGCCACGAAGTTAAGGAATTCTGCTACCTAGACAGCAAAATAACCGATGACGAACAGAGCAAGGAAGACATTAAAAGCTGGCTAACACTGGTAAAAGGGGCATTCCTGGCCAAGAGAAGTCTACTAGTATCAAACATAGGCTTTAATTTGAGGAAGAAATTTCTGAGAATTTACGTTTAGAGCACAGAGTTGTAAGGCAGTGAAACATGGACTGTAGGAAAACAGGTGCTTGGCCTTTACGATGATAACGAACGTAATCAGGGGACATTCGCTCTCCTAACAGCCTCCACACTCTGATATGTCCATCCTGATGCTGTGCAAAAAACTGCGACGCGTCTGAAACGAAGACGTGGTGTCAGCACTCTTCTGTCCAGTGTTGTCGGTGCGCCCCTCACTCTGCCGCGCCAAGGAAAGCTACAATAGTTCCAGGTGTCGTCACATCGTCCTGGGGATAAGTGTCTTTGCGCAAACAACCTAATTTTGTGACAAGGAACGTGACGTGGCTGCACGAACCTGCATGGATGATCAGACAGGATGTTTCGAGCGTTACTCGCTGAGATCCTACATGTCGAGTGTGGTCCTCCTGAAGTCGTCGATGCCACGTCCCCCTCAGATTGGTCGGATACCGATCAAGTCTGACACGTGATGGTGAACGTTTTTCTTTCTTACACGTGGGACAACACGTTCTTCGGACGAATGACAAATGCAATTTCTGAGTGAGAAAACCGCTGCGTCATGTTTCCTTACAAGTAGATGGCGTTACTCCTCCCTACTTACAAGGAGAAAGCCCCAGACACGGCCAACCGATTCGGCTCATATTTGGCGAGTCGCTTGTGTGCAACCTAAAATTGAAGTGTATGGATCGAGAGACTTTTTCAATTCTCAAAGATCTGTGATGTATATGTATGCAGACTGAAGCGACGAACGAAAATTTGTATCAAGGCTGGGATTCGAACCCTGGTCTCCTGATCACTGGGAAGATCATGCACTAACCACTACGTTACGCTAGTACAGTGGCTTTGTACAAGTGCGCGGATTATTCTAGCACGCCTCCCTCCTCAATTGAAATTCTCATTCACGCCTCAGCGTAAAGGTCTCTGGAACCGTATGGTTTCATTTGCCTGGGTGTCAGTCAGGATCTCCTTTTCCGATCGACGCTGAGGTGCTATTTTGATGCAAATGGAGAACAGAAGAGAATCGAAGCGTTTGAGCTGTGGTGTTACTGACAAATGTTGGAAGCTGGGCGTATAGCACTACCATCCGCTACTGTTATATCATAACCTCATAGCTGGAGGTACTTCGTATAGTGAAATTATTTTTATTCAAGCATGTATAGTATAAAGAAGCAGAGCAGTGCTACCCTCTGAGAGGAATTTTGTTATGTTGGCCGTGATAAACCTAACGGAGGTGGCTTATCGGGAGTGAAAGTCAGAATTACGTAAATATTTAAACAGTAACAAACAATATTTTACCTATCTACACTGTTCAAAGAATAAAGAAAACGGTCGCCAGCCTAATTAGGCGTGAGAATGACTGACATTCTTGTTCAAGAAAATAGGTATGAGTAACTTTAACGGACAAACACGACCTATATTTTGCCACACGCGAGTGCAATGAACTCTGACACTTGAATACAGTATGTTCAGGTTAAGGTTGGAGCTAACAGATCAGAACAATCTATTTGCATAATGGTAACAGAAAATGACATATACTTTTGCCTTCAAGGCTTAGTCAAACTGAATGGTCTCGATAATATTACTATCAATATTCACTGTAGAATCACAAAATGAGCATAGGTTCAATATTATTGTTCAAATATTTTTTCTATCTGACAAAAAATTGTAAATGTAGTTCACTGCAAAATTATGAACTGGTCATAGGTTAAGTCTCTCTCAGCTAAATATTTTTCTATTTAGAATGAAAGTTAAATGTATTTCACTAACAAACAATTTCTCACTGAATTTTGAATAAAAGAAGTTACTGTTTTCATAGATAATGATCTCTCTATTAATTGTTATTTATCATTAGCATAAAGGATACACTGTGGATCCTATTACACTATTAATATGCACTCTCAATCCACAAGAGAAACAAGTGCTTAGCTAGCATGAGTATATAACTTTCCACAATTGCAGTTTTCAACTTTTACTACAGTGAGCTCAAAATGGACACATTTGTAAGATACTGATTCACCTTTTGCGATTTACAGCAGGCAGCAATGTGATCATTTACTAAGCAAAACTTTATAAGCCTCAGTTTTAAGAACTTCTAATTTTGAAGTTGGCATCAACGTATTAATAAGCAGTTTTAATAGAAAAATTATTTTTAGCAAGCATCATGTACTTTAGCTCACTCTCTTGCCACATTAACTTTAACTTTCTTTTTACTATGTTCAAGAGGTATTAATTAGTAAAACACTAGGCTTTAATGTTCTTTCAAAAAGGACACTCGGTAATCACTTTAGCATGCGAAAGGACCCTAAGTGGAAATGTGACAGAGGGATAAAAAATCAAGGTAGGCATAAGAGTTCGAGTATAAGTCACCTTATATTTGAGTACACTAAAATATCCAATGAGCTGATCCTTCACCATACATTTCTACTATTCCTTGGTTCCTTTTCAGTGATTGCGCAATGTGGTGGCGATTGCATGTTGGTAGGTGGATTTGCAGGTAGAATTGCTGGACTCTGTCATTTCTTGGTGGCGATGATAGATATCAATTCCAGAATAGTTCCAGCTCTTTATCCATCCGTCCGAGGCATTGGAAAGCGTCACGGAAAGCCTCTCTCGGCACCAGCACTATGTACAACTTTTACATAGGCAGTTGACAGTTTGGTAGCTCGTCCCCGACTGACTCTTGGTTCCACCTTTTTATCTAAGCCAACCACATTTTGCGCGCGCTACACAACAACTTTTACATACGAAATAACAGAACCGTAAGTGAAGGACAGCAGTTAACATAACAGTAACCAAACATATTAAATAAAACAGAACATTTGCACATATTGACATTTCTACAAAAAATTATTCACCCAAATTCCAAATACATAGAATAAGTTTTGTCTCCCTCCAAATGAGACAAAGAATTCAAATGATAGATACACTACATTGCATAGAATCAAACCATGACATTAAAGTTTTTACAAAGGAAAGAGCGAACACTTTTGTACTACTAATGCAATCAAATAATATTTACAATATCTTAATGATAGACGGTAGAACAGACAAAACAGAACAATTTATGTCAGTAGATCTACGGAGCTCTGGTGTTATAGGCTGACTGATAAGGTAAGGAATGAGGATGTTACGCACAGAATCAGGAGGAAAGGAATATGTGGAAAACACTGACAAGGAGAAGGGGCAGGATGATAGGACATCTCTTAAGACGCCAGGGAATGACTTCCATGGTACTAGAGGGAGCTGTAGAAGGCAAAACTGCAGAGGAAGACAGAGACTGGAATATATCTAGCAAGTAATTGAGGACGTAGGGTGCAAGTGTTACTCTGAGATGAAGAGGTTGGCACAGGAGAGGAATTCGTGGCGGGCCGCATCAAACCAGTCAGAACACAGATGACTCAAAAAAAAAAAAAAAATGTTCCCTCACTGTGTAACTCACGCGACCACGCGAGTGAGCCTGGCAAGCCTCAACCAAACTTTTCTAGCGCTCAGCTGCTTGCCATGCCACTGACCCATCCCTCCAGTCGCAAGTCGCCTGCCGCTGCCTCAGTCCGCCCAAACTTCCAGAGGAGGTGTGGTGCTGTGTACAGGAAATTTTATGATGCGGAAAACTACAAGGGGTGTTGAGTAAGCTCTGACTTGGTTATATGCCTGAGAATCTAACAACTGTCACACCAGATACTCGCTCCTCTAACTGTTGTATTGGGAAACACGCCACAGAAACCAACCCTCCACTCCTGCCTGCACTGTGTTCCCTGAACCTGAAAAACCGAACACCAGCTGCTGCTCTGGCCGGAATAGAACAATGTATGTTGACAGCAGGCCACCACCAGCCTCCGCCGTCTGTCCACCAGGCTGCCTTCCTGCTCTGCCCCATGCTCCCTGCTTCATATCTCCAGATGGCTGTTGTCTCCCTGCTAGTAGTGTTCACCTTTGCTGGCCGTTTCGAACCGCCTTCAATACCATCGCGGCTGCCGACCTCTGTACGCGTGTGGTGTGTCTTGATCAAGAAAATTTTTATCGCTCGTCCTGTTATAACAGTTTTCTGAAAAAGATTACATTCTCGGTTAATATAAAAGCGAAGTGTAACACAATGCCTATCTACTGATTTGATAAACATTTCATGTCAGCCATCGAAATAGAAGTTTCTTTCAGTAGATGACACAGTCAACAATTAGCAGCTTGTACGGTGGCTGTATTCGAGACGGACATCGCAGCAGAAAGAAGAAGTAAAGGTCCCACTGAGAAGACAATATAACTAACAATATTCATTATTAAATTTCATAGAAGGTTTATTTCAGATTTATTTGATGGCGTCAGTTCGGCAGCTGGCTGTAAAACCATTTCATTAACTTCCATTTATGACTTCACAGTTAAAAGTGATAAAACATTGCCATTTCAAAAAACTGTAATTCAGTATCCAGCCAGCAACTAAAATAAAATAGAATACGAGTAGAATACACAATTCAATGGCACTGCCACCAGCAACTCCCTAGACTGGTCACGCCAAAGCAAAACAAGCGCAGATACCGTGCCATGCAAGGTACCGGTACCACACAGAAGATTTGCCCGCTGCTGACCACAGTCCCACAGTTCCAACCTCACCTCACCTCGGCGTGGCACTGTTTCTGCAAATTTCACCAACATGTACACCCAGAGTGATGAGAGGAAAACAAGAGCTGTGCTGGCGCCGCCACTAAGGAAAAGGAAAATCACCTATAACATGAATTGCCAATTCACTGCACAAAGGTATCGTTGGGAGTGTCCTAAGAAAATCTGATAGGCCTGTTCTTGTTCTCTCTATACATATAAACGACATGAGGGATAAAGTAAAATGTGCGAAAGTTTGCTGCTGATGCTATAGGGTATGGATAGGGTATGGGTTGAGTGGCTGTAGAAGGGCATAGGATGCCTCGGACAAAATTTCTATTTGGTGTCCTGAACGGAAGCTTGTCTAAATATGTAAAAATTTAAGTTAATGCACTTGAGTAGGAAAATCAATCCCATAATGTTTGAATAAGTGCTAGTGGCGTACTGCTCGACAAAATCATGTCGATGAAACGTTTATCATAATGTGATAAAGTGGCATCAAATGGACAAGGAGGTAAGTTCTGCTGTGGGGAACGTGAATGGTCGACTTTGGTTTATTGGAGAACTTCCATGAAATTCTAGCTCTTCTATAACGAAGACAGCATACGTAACGCTTACGTGACATTCTCAAGCAGTGCTTGTGTTTAGTTAGTGTTCAGTACTCCCATCAGGGCGAATTGGTTCAAATGGTTCAAATGGCTCTGAGCACTATGGAACTTAACTTCTATGGTCATCAGTTCCCTAGAACTTAGAACTACTTAAACCTAACTAACCTAAGGACATCACACACATCCATGCCCGAGGCAGGATTCGAACCTGCGACCGTAGCAGTCGCGCGGTTCCGGACTGAGCGCCTTAACCGCGAGACCACCGCGGCCGGCTCAGGTCGAATTAAAGGTAGACATTGAAGTAACTCAGGAGTGTGTTTTTAGATTTGTTACCGCTAGGTTCGATCAACACGATTATTACGGATTTGCTACATGAACTCAAATGGGAATCCCTGGGAGAGAAGTTCCATTCACAAATTCCATTCACAAAAGCCTACAGAGGAAGTTTGCCAAAGTGACATTTGCGACAGACTGCAGAATGATTCTACTAGCACCAACGTACAAGCATCGTGAAGGCAAAAAACTTCAGGACTCGTACAGAAGCATATAGTCGTTTTTCCCTCAGTCCTCACAGGGAAGTTAACCACTAGCAGTGGTACAAAGTACCATCCTCCATGCACCAGAGTACGTCCAATGGATTATGTACGTAGGTCCAGAATCGTTGATTCCTGTTTTGCAATGACGAGCTCTCAGAATATGGCACATTTGGGATCACTATCATTGTGTAAAAATTTGTAAGTAAATACTGTTTTTATACTGATCAAAAAGTGATAAAGGATTTGATCGGTGACAGGCTCTTTAGCTTGACAACAGGGCTACTGTAGTACTGGTTCTTAAATAATGCGACAAATCGGTGCTCCTCTAAGCTGAAAAGGGAGCCACTGCTAACGTTAGACTGGCAGGCTCCTTCCCATTTTTATTAGTGATGAGCCAGCCACATGGTTCTGGGCAAAAGTTTTAGTATATACTCTAATAAACCGGCCGCTGTGGCCGAGCGGTTCTAGGCGCTTCAGACCGGAACCACGCGACTGCTACGGTCGCAGGTTCGAGTCCTGCCGCGGGCATGGATGTGTGTGATGTCCTTAGGTTAGTTAGGTTTAATTAGTTCTAAGTCTAGGGGACTGATGACCTCAGATGTTAGGCTTAAGTCCCATAGTGCTTAGAGCCATTTGAACCATTTTTGAACTCTAATAAAGAAACGATCCAAACGAAACGAAGGAATTATCCGAATGGGACGGAAAACAGTAGACGTGACGTATGTACAGACAAACAAAAGAATACAATTTCAGAAAAATTGGATGATTTATTCAAGAGAAAATCTTCACAAACTGAACATGTCACTAACGAGCTCGACCATCTCTGTCCCTTCTGCTAGCAGTTATTTGGCTTTGCACTGATTGATGGATGTCCTCCTGAGGAATATCATGCCGAATTCTGACCAACTGGCGTGTTAGATCGTCCAAATACCGAGCTGGATGGAGGACCTTACCTATGATGCTCCAAACGTTCTCAACTGGGGAGAGATTCGGCGCCCTTTCTGGCCAAGGAAGGGTTGGGAAGCAAGAAGACCAGCAGCAGAAACTATCGCCGTGTGTGGACCTGCATTTTCTTGGCGAAATGTAAGCCTAGGACATCTTGACATGAAGGACAAGAAAATGGGGCGTAGAATATTATCGACGTTCCGCAGTGCTGTAAGTGTGTCAGGGATGAAAACCAAAGTGGTCCTGCTATAAAATGCAGTGGCTCCCCAGACCATGACACCTAGTTGTCGGGCCGTATGTGCGCGACAGATTGATATCCCACAGCTGCCCGGCGCGTCTGCAGACACGTCTTCGCCAGTCATCAGGGCTCAATTAGAGGCGGGACTCATCACTAAAGGCAATTCTACTCTAGTCAATGAGATTCCAGGACGAAGACGCATCTGGAGACGCACGAGTCAGCGGTGTGATACCAACCAGATTCTCTTACGTCATACGGCGCAACAACCAGTAGTCATAGTCTGTGGTGCGAATGCATTTCATAGCAGGACCAATTTGGGTGTCATCTGCGTCGACCCTTACAGCACAGCGGTGCGTCGACAATATTTTACGCCCCGTTTCGTTGCCGGTCATGGCAAGCCATCCTGGGCATCTTTCAGTAAGATAATGCCCGCCCGCATACAGCGAGAGTTTCGTGTTTCCCAAACCCTATCTAGCCAGCAAGGTCGCTGGATCTTTCCCCAACTGCGAACGTTTGGAGTATTATGGGCAGAACCCTCTAGCCATCTCGCCACTACGACAGACTTTTGGCAAGATATCCTTTAGGAGGACATCCAACAACGAGGTCAATCAATGCCAAGCCGCTTAACTGCTTGCATAAGTGCCAGAGGTAGACGAAAGCGTTATCGACTTGCTCAATTTCTGAAGCTTTTTCTCTTGAATAAATCATCCAATTTTTCTAAAATTGTAATCGTGTTTGGCCGGCCGGAGTGGTCGAGCGGTTCTAGGCGCTACAGTCTGAAACAGCACGAACGCTACGGTCGCAGGTTCGAATCCTGCCTTGGGCATGGATGTGTGTGATATCCTTAGGTTAGTTAGGTTTAAGTAGTTCTAAGTCTGGGGGACTGATGACCTCAGATGTTAAGTCCCACAGTGTTTAGAGCCATTTGAACCATGATTCAGTGCGCGGAAGTGTGCCTGAGCTTGCATGATGACATGCAAACACAGAATTGCACATTTTTTAAAAATGTAGTTATACGTTTTCTTTCTCCAAGTATTGAGCTTTTGCCTGATACGTCCTCTTGTTCAGTGCCTCTGATGCCTGTGTTTAATTTATGTCTCGCCAGGTGCTTGGCCTTTACGAAGATATTGAATGCAATCAGGGAACATTCGCTCTCCTAACAGCCTCCACACTCTGATATTTCCATCCTGATGCTGTGCACAAAACTGCGACGCGTCTGAAACGAAGACGTGGTGTCAGCACTCTTGAGTCTAGTGTTGTCGGTGCGCCCCTCTCTCTGCTGCTCCAAGGAAAGCTACAATAGTTCCAGGTGTCGTCAGATCGTCCTGAGGATAAGTGTCTTTGCACAAACAACCTAATTTTCTGACAAGGAACGTGACGTGACTGCACGAACCTGCATGGCTGATCAGACAGGATGCTTCGAGCGTTACTCGCTGAGATCCTACATGTCGAGTGTGGTCCTCCTGAAGTCGTCGATGCCACGTCCCCCTCAGATTGGTCGGATACCGATCGAGCCACTTACCTGCAGCTGCAGTGTTCTGACACGTGGTGGTAAACGTTTCTCCTTCTTACACGTGGGATAACACGTTCTTCGGACGAATGGCAATCAAATGCAATTTCTGAGTGAGAAAACCGCTGCGTTATCTTTCCTAACAAGTTGAAAGCTTATTTGTCCGTCGCTGACATAGAAGACTGCTAATCTTCTTCCTTCCCGTCTGGGCAAGCTGTCCACTGACTAGAGTACATGTAAAACTTACTGGGACAGGGTAAATTCTAGCTACAATGAAGTCGATAATTCGATTATAATACTGGCATTTTAATTTAATATCCCCCACAACTGACAAAATTTACAAAAAAATGTGAATTTCTTTGTCCACCCACACACTTCTGAGAATGGCAGATTAACAATTTGCAATTACGCGCCCCTATTACCGGCAGCTACGTTGATAAATACCCGGCACCTCGCAAGGATAACTGCCAGATCAAGAATATTAGGTAAGTTGTTGGAAGTGGTTTGGCGTTGGTGAAAATCTCGCTTCTGAGCACACGAAGAGCTCTAACCGCAGAACTCTGCACGGAACACGCGTTGGTCAGTGCTGCGATACAGACCGCATATCTCCCTTCGAAGTAGAGATGGGCAAAACTGTTCTTTTCAGAGATTGGATCAGAACTGTTCACTCCCTGAAATGAATTAGCTGTTTTTCATGACTCACCACTCATTTACAAAAGAAAATAAATGAAAGGCACATTGCCCTTTAAACTTGGTTTATTCCAGTACTATACCTGTATTATGATCTTATTTGATCCTATTTTGAAGTAACATAGATAATGAGTAAGAATTTTGTATTGTTTATTGAAATTTCCACGATATGACAAAGTTTTTGATTATTGATTTATTTTGCACTAGCGTGGTTTTTTGGGTGATCGGAAAATGTAACTTGAGATTTACATTAACAATATATTTGGCTATAATGTATTAAAATTTCATTAACCTCATACAAATACATCGCAAGCCATATATTTTTCCTTTCGAAGACGCCTAAAATCGCAAAATCCGTACCAGAATAAGAAAAAAAAATATAAATTTGACTGTAAAACGAAAGTGCTGCATATAGCCTTACGCAGAATAAAACAAGGAAAATATTGGTGTATCACATTTTGCGATACGTTTATCGGTTCGCTCGTAATTAAAGCGTAAATTCGAGTGTCCATAATAAAAATCCTATAGTAAGAGTAGTCATCAGGAACCTAATCTAATCAGTTTAAACAAATAAAAATAAAATAAAAACAATTGATGTATACATAACATAATAATGTAATATACATAGCGGTATTACTATGAAGAATAATATCCAGTGGGGACAAACTCCGATGCAGAGGCGCTGAGTCGAGCAGGTCGAGCCGCGAGCTGTATTACTGCGTGAGCTGAGACCGCAGAGACCAGAGTAACACCAGAGTCGCTTTGCTCGACGCTCTGGCTAGAGTCGAGACGGTGGGGTGAGCGTTGAGCGGGCGAGTTCCGAGGGTGGGGGGAGCTCACCCGCTCCGAGACAAATCGTCCGCTCCCTTGCGAGCAGGTTTTTGCAAGTAGTTCCTATGTTATCCGCTAGGTGGCTCTCTGTCCTGTTGCTGGCATCAACTGCCCAGAGGGCAGGACGTGCGACTGAAACGATCGCCGACAGAGTGCGATGCGAAGTTAAGCTGCGCCAGACACTGCACAGTGCACACGGCAGACGACGCACAGAGACGGCCCGGCATATGTAAAACAAAATCCAATGGGGCACTGCACAATGCAGGCAGCCAAGGTAGAAGCAGGGCAGAGGCCGGCGCTGGCTGTGTTGTGTGGCGTGCACTGTGCTCTGACCAGCAGAGGCGCTGCTGATATGCTCCGTCTCTCTCTCTCTCTCTCTCTCTCTGCCTGGGAAACGTTTGGAGCTACCGTTCTTTTTTTCTGAATCACTGATTGTTCACTCCTTTGAAAGATTGAACTCTATGAATTAGTTCAAGAGCGGATCCCCCATCTCTACTTCGAAGACGATGGCCAAGACGCCGTCTTCAAGTCCGTACCGCTCGATGGCTGAAGGCAAAGTCCCCTCTCTCCACAATTCTCCCGCCTCACCACGCGTGAGAAAACGCGGCAGAAGAATACTCAGTTTCGGCCAATGTCGAACACTCTATCATCGCCGAAATCCCTCCACCGAGATCTACCCAATGATCGAGCAGGTCATAACGCCCCTAGGCATACGAAATTCCCGTCTTCGCCACGTGTTGCCCAGCACATGTGGCTCCGGATGCCGGGCTATCCCCAGAAGCGCCGTATTGTCCCGCGTTTCCGGTGACCGCTACCTGCCGCCCAAGGCGGCCCGGCGAGCTACTGCCAGCTGCAGACTTTATATTCCTCAATTGTCAACTTCAGACACTTTTCAGCAACGCTTTAAGTTAATGACTTAATCATGCAGACATGCAGGGAAGACTGCTCGAGAGTGCCTCATATTTATCGTAATTTAATAGAGTCATGATCTGATGCCCTTGCCAGTCCCTTTGTTATTAATACTGATGTTGGTAAGCTAACGTGTAAGTGCCCATGTCCTGGCACCTTACAAAGTAGATGGCGTTACTCCTCCCTACATACAAGGAGAAAGCCTCAGACACAGCCAACCGATTCGGCTCATGTTTGACAAGTCGTTTGTGTGCAAGTGTATGGATCTAGAGACTTTTTCAAGTCTCAAAGATCTATGATGTATATACATGCAGACTGAAGCGACGAATGAAAATTTGTGTCACGGCTGGGATTCGAAGCCACGTCTCCTGCCCACTAGGCAGATGACAGACTAACGAATACGTCACCCTAGTACAGTGGCTTTGCACAAGTGCGCGGATTATCCTCGCACCCCTCCCTCCTCAACTGAAATTCTCATTCACGCCTCAGCGTAAAGGTCTCTGGAACCGTATGGTTTCATTTGACTGGGTTCTAGTCAGGATCTCCTGTTTCGATCGACGCTGAGGTGCTATTCAAATGCAAATGGAGATCTTTGCAGCGCTGTTAGAATTTAGGGAGAATACTAAGTGAGCTGCGGCGTGAATGGGAATTTGGATTGAGGAGGGAGGCGGGCTAGGATAATCTGCGCACATGTGCAAAGCCACTGTGCTAGGGTGACGTAGTGGTTACAGCATCCGCCTAGTGGGCAGGATACCTGGCTTCGAATCCCAGCCATAATACAAATTTTCATTCCTCGCTACAGTCTGCGTACATACATCATAAAATAAAAGTCTGTATGATATTTTGGCACAACACTCCTCCGTGTTCGAGGAAACTGCCCCTGAAGTTCATCACACGCAATCGACCCAACACTGAAGGTGTCAATAGATAATTTGAGCATTTTTCGTCATCATATATGTGCCACACAAACGCATATTTTCCTAGAAATCAAAGAAACAAACTTTTTCGTCTGTCGCCTATGTACCTAAAAGGCAAACACCGTTCAACGAAAGAGCCGCTTGCGTAGCGACCAAAGCATCTGGACGGAGAGCACCGAATCTGTGTCTGATTCGCAGATGCATTCTGCAGATTTACACCATTTGATTTTTTTTCACTTCCACATTGCTAAGAATAAGAGCGTTAACAAGATAAGTAAATCACTAAGAAGTAATATCAAGGTACACCAATCAATTTCTCAAATGGCTGGATTAGTAATGATATACAATTTTAAGCCTTTTTGTAGGAAAACATTTCCGAGTAGGATTCCTGCGAAGACGACCACGTTATCGCGTACAGGAGGAACAACGAACACTTTCCACAGTTGGCAGTAATCATAAAGTAACGCATTCGTACATGGGGCAATATTTCATCACAGCCTCTGGAAAATTTTTGCCTATGATTTCCCTCTGCTTATAAGATACCGATGAGAATTTGGTCCCCGAGATATATAAAACGATAACCGATTAACCGACTCGTTAAAAAATGTTTACGTCACTTGTTCCGAATCCGTGAAACTGACAATCTCAATTTAAAAAATTTCAAAAAAAATTGAAACCATAAGTTGCTAATAAAAAGTTTTGTCTGATATTGGATTCCAGGGGTGGACGAACTAATGCCGTCGTGTATGGTAGCACGTTTGTAGATGAGGAGGTTCAATAGACTTGCACGGTAAAAACAATACCATCAAACTGCACACCTGTCTGCCGGCCATGTGATGTGTATTTTTATCGTTAAGATGAAAAATTTGTTTCGAGGCTTTAAATTTGCGATCTGCTTCTGGAAGTACAGCAGTAACCGCGACGATGCAACAACGATTCAAAGCGTAATTCACGATCAGTTTTCAGCACCGATTTTTCAGGCAATGTAATCCGATGCGTGACTTGTATGAAAAGCAATTTAGGTATTGAACCGTGACGAAATGTCACGGTTGGTTCTCTGTCTTTCCTCCTTGTCTGTAGCGCGTTGCTTTTGAAATTCCCGCTTCGCGCTCTGCTGTTTTCTTACCCTAGCCAGAGGGCGCTGTGTCCTTGCTGCGGCCGGCTGCCTGCCGTGTTTGCGGGAGAGAGTCGGCCCGGAGGTGGAACTCTGATGGCGGACGTCTGGGAGTGTACAGGAGGCCACGCCGTTTTGTTGATGGTTTGGCGTGACTCGTGTCAGGTGTGACGCCTCGTTAAAGCCGTAATAGCAGCCAATGTTGCTGTCTTGGTCGCAGGTGGATCCGAGGAGATGAGGCCTGGTTGTCCATTGAAACTCCTATCCTATGGACGTCATCTGACTTAAAGTAAGACGTTTTGACCATTATTTGCGTCATTTCCAACCAACTGGGGATTCCGGCGTCTGCAGTAATTCGGCGAAGATTATTTGTTTCGTCGGTGTGTAAATGATTGAACAAGGAGCAGTTTATTTAATGCTCACCTTATGCTCGTGTTCTGCGTGTGCTGCTTGTAAACTTGACTCTCACCTTTGTCTGTTGATTTTACGCGCATCGTCAAATATTGAATCCAAGTAGTGGCTTTCAATTAATTAGCTGGATTCTTTCTTTCCTCGTCACGACGCGTGTTAAATGGCAAAGTAGAACTGTAGACCTTAACTTGCTACCTTATTTGGGTGGCATCAATAACAGAGCCTAACCTGTTAACTAATTAAGGCTTGTGGTAAACAAAGGCATTTAAGTGTGATATTTTAAAATATTATCTGAAATGTGTCAATGATTTATGTTGCGCTAGTTGATTCTGGCGTATGAACGGAAGTGTTGGCACGTCTGCCGTGTAAGGGAATCCTGCTAGTGTTGATTTTTTTGGAAACTTTAATTGAGAGAGAAACTAGTGTGCTTTAGTCCTGCCTTTGGTTAAGGCTATATTCGGGCTCTGGCATTCATACTGCTAGCTGCAATATCATCCTGTTGTTTCATGGTTGTTGTGTTCTCAGACTAGGTGTTTGCCCTGAAAATGCTTTGGGCTGGGCGTTTCGCTCCTCAGCATTATACTTAGGTTTCAGCTGAGTGTTCAGCCTATTGACTGTCCATCGTACTCCACATCGGTAATGGTCAACCTGTCATCAGTTGATTTCAATGCTGTAGTTAGTTGTAAATTAGTACTGCTTCCATTACCTTCTGGCCAGGGTTCTTGCTCGACGCTTATCTTTAAATACGCCGCTAACCTGATTAGCGTATGTTGTGGCTAAAATTAATCACTGCTCAATAGCCCAACACAGTTTGTCAGCCGTCAGAGGCCATGTATGTGTTATTTATTCCTTTATTCTAGTCAATCTATAAGCATGCTATTCTTAATTTTGTTACTCTAGGTAGCTATTAAGTTGCCATTTTGAGGGTGTTTAGATGGATTGCGGCTGCTTCGAATATAGATTGGTCAATTTCACATTTAGTGTTTTTCCACCAGTTGTTAATCGTGCTTATGCGCGCGCGCGCGCGCGCGCACACACACACACACACACACACACACACACACACACACACACACACACACATATATATATATATATATATATATATATATATATATATATCGGTGGAACCTAAATGTATTTTTAATTACTATTGAGCTGTACTTAGTGCCATATTGTAAAGAAAGGAACTTATTGGAGGTGTTATGGACGGTGCACTTTCCTGTTATTCACCTAATTGTTCTAGTCAATGTGTAAACTTGCTAATTATTTTCCCTTTAAATGGAGTGTGCCTGCCTTGATGTTATAAGTGACTGTTTCATAACCAGTTCTTTAATGCGCCTACGCGCATATTTATATTTATGGGAGAACTTCAATTGTGTTCGCCTGTTGAACTTTAACTTAAGTGCAGGAAACTGAATCAGGTGTTTATTATTGTTGTAGAGCTATTATGTGTCAAGCGTAACACGCAACATTTTTTTGGTGTGTTATCAAGTGTTACAATAAGTGCAAATTTCAGTGAAGTGATGCGCAATTTCAGTTGTTCCCGTGTTTTCCTCTCTCCGCATATAATATTTAATTGTTTGATAAGACTGATTAAGCATTTGTTGAAATATTGGAGGGAGGTTCACGTGTCTCAGGTATAATAAATATAATGAGCTGAGCTGACAAAACACACACACACACACCCTTGCCCGATGGAGGACTCGACCCTCCGGCGGGAGGAGCCGCGCAGTCCGTGCATGGCGCCTCAAACCGCTCGGCCATTCTGCGCGGCAGTATATTATATATCAAATACTAGTCGTCTAGTTTGATGGAAACTGACAGTATATAATACTGAATGATAAAGCCATTGTAAGGCGACCAGGTTTCAGTTTCTAATTCTCTAGTAATCCAAATAGTTTTAGAAACTTATTCACCTACCTTGTGAAACGCCCTGCTTAAATCCGCGGGACAGAACAGGTAGTTGGAATTGTGGAAAGGGATCAAAAGGGGGCTGTCAGTTTCACTCTAACACATACAACTTTATTTAGTTGTCCAAACGATACAGCAAAATTTTTTGAACTTAGTTATCGACTGAATCGGCCACACTATGTCATGCCTTAAGGGCACAACCACTTAAATTTAAAAACGGCTGAAGGCCATTAACTTAAAATTCAGACTCAAAAGAGAATATTTAGAAGGCAGAAGGACTCACGTAAGTAAGTTCTATAACTTGGCTGAAGGCCCAACAAATCTAACACTTGAAAAGCAAACAAGTTTAATTTAAAGACGGCTGAAGGCCCATGATTTAAGACTGGAGTTAAAATTAATTACAAAAAAAAGAGGCAGAAGGCCTTATCTTCAATTAGGCTGAAGACCCCACTCAGACTGATACTTGAAAGACAAGAACTTTAATTTAAAAACGACTGAAGGCCGATGACTTAAAACAACTAAAATAATTTTAGTAGGCAGAAATCTTTATCTTTAAACAATATTTTACACGGGCTGAAGGCCCAAACAATCTAAGATTTAACAAGTTAGGAATTTAAATTGTAGAGTGGCTGAAGGCCCATTATTGAAAAAGACAACTACAATATATTTTCAAAAGGCAGAAGCCCCAAAGCTTTATCAAATATATATATATATATATATATATATATATATATATATATATATATATATATACACTCCTGGAAATTGAAATAAGAACACCGTGAATTCATTGTCCCAGGAAGGGGAAACTTTATTGACACATTCCTGGGGTCAGATACATCACATGATCACACTGACAGAACCACAGGCACATAGACACAGGCAACAGAGCATGCACAATGTCGGCACTAGTACAGTGTATATCCACCTTTCGCAGCAATGCAGGCTGCTATTCTCCCATGGAGACGATCGTAGAGATGCTGGATGTAGTCCTGTGGAACGGCTTGCCATGCCATTTCCACCTGGCGCCTCAGTTGGACCAGCGTTCGTGCTGGACGTGCAGACCGCGTGAGACGACGCTTCATCCAGTCCCAAACATGCTCAATGGGGGACAGATCCGGAGATCTTGCTGGCCAGGGTAGTTGACTTACACCTTCTAGAGCACGTTGGGTAGCACGGGATTGTGGCGCTCAACTGCACGGCGCCAAACACGCATACGACCATCATTGGCACCAAGGCAGAAGCGACTCTCATCGCTGAAGACGACACGTCTCCATTCGTCCCTCCATTCACGCCTGTCGCGACACCACTGGAGGCGGGCTGCACGATGTTGGGGCGTGAGCGGAAGACGGCCTAACGGTGTGCGGGACCGTAGCCCAGCTTCATGGAGACGGTTGCGAATGGTCCTCGCCGATACCCCAGGAGCAACAGTGTCCCTAATTTGCTGGGAAGTGGCGGTGCGGTCCCCTACGGCACTGCGTAGGATCCTACGGTCTTGGCGTGCATCCGTGCGTCGCTGCGGTCCGGTCTCAGGTCGACGGGCACGTGCACCTTCCGCCGACCACTGGCGACAACATCGATGTACTGTGGAGACCTCACGCCCCACGTGTTGAGCAATTCGGCGGTACGTCCAGCCGGCCTCCCGCATGCCCACTATACGCCCTCGTTCAAAGTCCGTCAACTGCACATACGGTTCACGTCCACGCTGTCGCGGCATGCTACCAGTGTTAAAGACTGCGATGGAGCTCCGTATGCCACGGCAAACTGGCTGACACTGACGGCGGCGGTGCACAAATGCTGCGCAGCTAGCGCCATTCGACGGCCAACACCGCGGTTCCTGGTGTGTCCGCTGTGCCGTGCGTGTGATCATTGCTTGTACAGCCCTCTCGCAGTGTCCGGAGCAAGTATGGTGGGTCTGACACACCGGTGTCAATGTGTTCTTTTTTCCATTTCCAGGAGTGTATATTTTAAATGAGGCTGAAGGCCCAAACAGTGCAAGACTTGACAAGAAAGGAACTAACAATTTTAAAGCGGTTGAAGTCTCATTATTTAAAACCCAACTAAAAGCATACAAATTCAAACCATCGGCTATGAGCCATAAAAACACACAATCAAACACCAATAAGAAAGGCACTACAGCCAGCGGCGCTCAGTAGTCTCCGGGGGTCGGTCTGCACTTGAAATATTAACGTTCGCTTAGGGGAGACAGGTAGTCGGACCAACTGTATCCGATCCGCCGGCAACCCAACCAAGAGACAGTCAACGGACCCACCGACAAGACGACTTGCTTTCGACCCGACCGGTACACAAGGAACTCCGAAGCCAAAACGTAAAAGGCGTAGCCGCCCACAATCAAGTATGCATAAGCTGTCAAAACTACAGACACGTGTTGGAGAGCGACAACACGATGAGGAAAGGACACTGCCTGAAATTTACGTCGGCGGTCAGGGCAGGGCAGGTACACGGAACGCTAACGGCCACAAGGCAGAAAATTCCGCTGGAGCACTTGGACTTCAAATAACCAAAATACAGTTCAACTCCACCGGATGGTGGCCAAACTTTCGCCAACTCGAACACTCGCTGTTGCTCACCGGAATACCCCCAACAGCAAACCGTGAAAACCAACGGCACAACGTGAACAGTCTGGCTTTGGTAATTAAATCACCACTCAACTTTGATGTCCTGGGTCGGTGAGCCACGAATCTCGTAGCAATCGGAATAGCTCCCACATACTCCGTCACTGCGTAGACACCGCCAGCGGGCCCGGCCCATTGCGTCGTGCGGAGATTTCCTGGCTGATCCACACAAACCGACCGACTACCGCACATCAGCACGGAGACAGCACTAAAATAACTGAGCAGTCGACATCACAAGCTACACGCAGTTTCACGAACAGTTGCACGAAGGACTAGACAATACTAACGGCAGTAACAGGGATGAATCAAGAGTCGGCACACACAGGCAACCCATAAGCGATCGCCGGCCAACATACACGTCGTCCGACAAGACGACCGACCGACGACCAACCAAGGTGGTCGGCACTCAAGTGGTATGTATCCGCAACCGTCGGGCGAGTCATGGCTGTCAGTACCTCATTGCAGCCGCGCCCTGACTGAACTTCTGCCGCGTCCGAACTGCACTGCTGGGGCCTCCCAACTCACTGGCAGATCGAACTAACTTCCAACACACGACAACCGGGAAGTAATAGCAGTCAGCAAAGATAATACGCCAGGGCTTATATCGACAAACGCCGCTGCTGCCGCTCACGGGCAGGCAAGGCAGCAACTCAGTGACACCAGTAATTGAAATTAACATAACGAGGTGGTAGTACAGTAAAAACAGGATGTCAACTGAGATATGGCACGAGAACGAACCACGCACGCCTCACTTTGTTATTATTCATTACTGGTTTACTCGCCTTATTAACCCTCCCATTCCTACCAATTTCTAAACGGAAAAAATACAAAGAAAAGAAAATGCAAAATGCACTTCGGAGTCTAACATTTATTCTCTACTTCCCAGAAATACTCCTTATTCGCTACACCAGTATCACTTTCGTTGTACAGCATTTGCATCACAGGTGCATAAGCTATAACTGTATGTTTATGTATACAGATTACGTAAACATTCAAACAGCTACAGTTAGCAAATAATGTTGCGAGAATATAAAAGGTGAACGACCTGTGACGTAACTTGTTTATTGTCGAAGCGCAGAGATGCAGTGAGTTACTGACTTTGAAAACCGCGGCGCGAAAAACGGACAAAAGAAGAACACTTTTACACATTCTTTTGATGTACGAGATATTCTCGATTAACAGTTACTCAGTTACTCATTTTTTTCTTCTCTTGTCTCTTGTAACTTGTGTCGGACGCGCATGTCTTGCCGCCGTATTATTATTGTTAAAAATAATATTATTTTAGTGTAAAGTAAAAGTGCAATACTGCATAGCGGTAGATTTTTTGTGCGACGTGTATGTGAAAACGTCAAAGGAATTATTTTCATTACGAGAAGAGAAGTGCCAGTCAAAACGGCATCCATGTTAAATCCTTCATTGCAGTGTAAGTTCATCTAATAGTTGCCATAAATTCAGTGTTAAATGGAACTGGTGTATGGACTATTTATTTAGTGTAGAATCTATGTCTCATTCCTTCATAAAGTTATTTAGCGGTTATAGGCGCTCAGTCCGGAACCGCGCGACTGCTACGGTCGCAGGTTCGAATCCTGCCTCGGGCATGGATGTGTGTGATGTCCTTAGGTTAGTTAGGTTTAAGTAGTTCTTTGTTCTAGGAGACTAATGACCACAGATGTTAAGTCCCATAGTGCTCAGAGCCATTTGAACCATTTGATTTTACGTTTCTGCCAAATACAAAGTTCACAGTCACGAATTCTTTTGTCAAAATCGGACGGAAGTTGCATGCGGCGAAATATTTTCTCCGCGCCATATTCTACTGGTAAATGCATGATAAACTACGGTCCCTTAGGAAATTCATGTTGAGCTATCCAAAAATAATTATATTTTGAATAGGCATTTACTCTCCTCTGCAATGCAACTTCGAACTTATCAGACGATCCAACAAGAAACAGCCGCACACGGTCGGCGTTCGCAAATATATTTCCACCGCTGATTATAGCTATATGTTACAGCACAAAAGTAAACATATTGTTATAATTAGCGACTACGAACGGGGACATTTATAGCTGTATGTTTATGTATACACATTACGTAAACGTATCGTTATAAAGCGTCAGTCATAAAAGATTCTTTTGTCGATTTCTAGGAAAATATGTTTTTGCAGGCCCCATTATAGTCAACTGAAAACTTCTCCCATGTCACATGAAATGAAATGTAGATGACTAATGAGACGGCCCCATGTCAGGCGACCCCATGTCAAGCACCAAAAATGTTGTTAATCAATAAATTCTTTGTGATATCGCATAGAATGCAAATTACTACTGAGATCGCCCACATTAGAAGTCATCAGAGATTAACTGAAATCAAACACAGAAGGTTATGAGGTTAAGGGATTGATAAGCGAATGGAACAGACCGTTTAGATGAATAAAACATGAAATGAGTGCATTAATGTCAGCAACTTTTACACACAAAACAGAAATTACAAGTCTAAGGACCGATTTTACTAGGCTTGGACACGACTCAGTTAGTAAGGGGAAGGAGGGAGGAACGAACCATCATTCTTCACGTTTATTCGTCGCGTAGCGATGACGGCGGCAGGCGTTACGTCTGGACGGCGTCCAGCCTCGCAGCTGTGGGGGGCGAGTCGGCAGCTTTGCTGGTGTGCTGCGCCTTTGCAGCGATGGCCCGTAGCGGTCTCCTCGTCGATAGGTCGCGTGTGTTGCTGTACCCGAAGCAGAGTCATCACGGTGTCGGAAGGCGGATGATGGCAATGGATGGCAGGTTTCCTCTCACTTCCGCGCTGTCTCGCCGAAAGTCTTCTTTACTCCTCATCCATCTCCTAGCTCAACGACTCCTTGAACATTTTCCTCCTCTCGACATAGCCACGGGCTGACTAAATTTGCAACGCCACCCTATGAGTGATCGCCATTTCACGACCACGCCTCACAGTCCAGGGTGAAATTCTATGTCTTGCGTGGCCTTTTGTGCGATTCGGGAATTTTACGAGAGTCACTCCAAAAGAAATGCACACTTATTTTGTAATCCATCTTATATTCTACATGTTTGAAAGTTTTCCAGTGTGTAGATACATCCTTTAGGAACAATATTTTCATTTCACCACATAATTTCCATCCCTCTCAACTGCCTTACGCCATCTTAGAACCAGCGCCTGTATACCCGCACGGTAAAATTCTGGACCAACCTGTTGGAGCCACTGTTTGGCAGCGTGCACAAGGGAGTCATCATCTTCAAACCTTGTTCCACGAAGATAGTCTTTCAGTTTCCCAAAGAGATGATAGTAACATGGAGCCAGGTCAGGACTGTAAAGCGGGCGTTTCAGTGTTGTCCATCCGAGTTTTGTGATCGCTTCCATGGTTTTTTGACTGACATGTGGCCGTGCATTGTCGTGCAACAGCAAAACATCCTGCTTTTGCCGATGTGGTCAAACACGACTAAGTGGAGCTTGAAGTTTCTTCAGTGTCGTCACACATGCATCAGAATTTGTGGTGGTTCCACTTGGCATGATGTCCACAAGGAAGAGTCCTTCGGAATCGAAAAACACCGTAGCCATAACTTTTCCAACAGAAGGTGTGGTTTTGAATTATTTTTTTTTCTTGGGTGAATTTGCATGATACCATTCCATTGATTGCCTCTTTGTCTCTGGTGAAAAATTGTGGAGCCATGTTTCATCATCTGTCACAATTATTCCAAGAAATTCATCTCCACCATTCTGGTTCTGTTCCAAAAGTTCGCTGCATACGGTTTTTCTTGTTTCTTTGTGAGCCAAAGTCAACATCCTGGGAACCCACCTGGCACAAACCTTTTTTAACGCCAACACTTTCAGTATTCTGCAAACAGTTCCTTCCCCTATCCCAACGTAGCGTGACAATTCGTTCACTGTGATGCGTCTGTCAGCAGTCACCAATTCGTTAACTCTGTGCACATTGTCTGGGGTGTGTGCAGTACGAGGCCTGCCGCTGCGAGGACAATTCTCAATATTGCCGTGCCCACTTTCATCACGTAACCTGCTTACCCACCGACTAACTGTACCGCGATCGACAGCAGCATCTCCATACACCTCTTTCAAGCTCTTGTGGATGTTTCCCACTGTCTCGTTTTCAGAGCACAGGAATTCTCTGACAGCACGTTGCTTCTGATGAACGTCAAGTGTGGCAACCATCTTCAAGACATGCTGTGACGGCGCCACTCACGGGAACAGGTTGAACTAAGTTTGAAACAAGCGGGAAGGATGTATTTACACACCGTAAAACTTTCACACATGCAGAATGAAAACTATATTTTTACAAAAATAGTGTGCATTTCTTTTGGAGTGACCCTCGTAGTCTTTCTCCCGATTTCACCGTCAAAGCTTTTCCCAGCGCTGGTCGTGCATTGCTTCGATGTTTTCCTGCGTTCCTAAGTCGTCGTGAATGCAGCCACTCGACACTTCTTCATAAAAGCTGTCTCTGCGTGAGGCCTGGGCAGTCTCACATTTCTGCTTCATTTTGAGAACCTGCTGGCATTCGTGATTAATAACAAACTTCCTTAATGTTCATACAACCTTTTTTTTAAAGCAGGCTGACTTCTTTCACAGTTCTTTAGTTTCACACGCCTTGATGTGCGGATTCTTGGCGCTTTGTGTACGCTCCTCCCAGTGCCTGTGGGGCGCTGGAATCTTCGGTCCGTTTCCGTTTTCTGAGGCAGAAAATTTCACACGCCTTCAAGTGTGCATTCTTGACGCTCCTTCCTAGCGGCTGCAGGGGTCAATCAGTTTTCGGCACGCTTTTCATTGACTGCTGTGCTCTTAGAAACATGTCCATCCTTAAGCGAGGCGAGGGCATCCTGAAAATTAAATGGAGTTAAGGTAGACATCAGCGCTAAAAGTCAGATTCTCGAATATTTGCTTCCTTATACCGACTCCAGTCTTTGAACGAAGGAGATTACGTAAAAACCCGCAGCTATCTCGGAGCTGTTCCTGTCCGCATTTGTTGATTTACTTGTAACAAAAACTGCAATGAAATGGCTACCTCTGTTTTCTGTTGCACGTGAAAATAAGAAGTAGTTTATCAACGCGACAATCACCACTTTTAGAGAGAGGAAACAAGTACTCAGAAAGATGTGATACAAATCTCAGTGACTGTTAAGATGACGAAATGCCTAATGTCCTTGTACAGGCGATAAAATCTTCTCTGCTTATCACCCGAGTCATGGCGTCGTGTTGTTGCAACGTTTTTGTGAGATTCTTACTGCTCGTCAAAGGTGAAGTGTCGGGTTCACGTTCACTTCGTTTGTAGCCGCTGGACCCAGACAGCTCTGCAGGGTGTACCAACCACTCCGGAAGGAATATCGCGCTCCGTGGGAGGCGCGACTGTGGAAGGGGGGGGGGGGTCACGGGGCGTTTAGAGGGGCACTGGGGTACCGGCTAGTGGTGCCTGTCTATTCTGTCCGCTTCCTCACCCACTTTCGCATTAGAACGTTCCTGGGTATTTTTGCTAACGCCACTTCCCATGCCGAGCTTAGATGGAAATCGCTGTTGCTGTTGACAAGATCGTCAAGAGCTTGTACTTCCTACGGTTAACTTGGCTAGTTATCTGAGACAGATGTTTTTTATATACAGATCTTTGCCCATTAGGATAACACATTGATTTTATTGAGTTTCTATTTTCTTGTGAGACATGTTACGAATGTCTGCTGTTTATTGACCCTCCAAATGAACAATTTAACAAATCTCCGCTTTGTCTTTTAATTGTTAACTTGTGTGCAAATATTTATAAAAGACACTATTCACAAGGTATCAAACTAAAGACACAATATGTTAAGCTAGTCCTACATGAACGACTACTGTATATATGAATTAGTTAATTTTTTAATTATTTCCTTTTTCAATTAAGATGACATATCTGATATCTTTTGGAAATGCGCTCTGGATAAACAAACTACTAACTAACTAGTATACCAGTAGTTTCATTTAGGGAAAAAACTATACTGTTGGCTGCAGTCTTATGACTGAGAACAGTGTGTGAGGTAGAATGTATGATGTTCTCAAGTTAGTCACATCAGATACATACAGGGCTATTACAAATGATTGAAGCGATTTCATAAATTCACTGTAGCTCCATTCATTGACATATGGTCACGACACACTACAGATACGTAGAAAAACTCATAAAGTTTTGTTCGGCTGAAGCCGCACTTCAGGTTTCTGCCGCCAGAGCGCTCGAGAGCGCAGTGAGACAAAATGGCGACAGGAGCCGAGAAAGCGTATGTCGTGCTTGAAATGCACTCACATCAGTCAGTCATAACAGTGCAACGACACTTCAGGACGAAGTTCAACAAAGATCCACCAACTGCTAACTCCATTCGGCGATGGTATGCGCAGTTTAAAGCTTCTGGATGCCTCTGTAAGGGGAAATCAATGGGTCGGCCTGCAGTGAGCGAAGAAACGGTTGAACGCGTGCGGGCAAGTTTAACGCGTAGCCCACGGAAGTCGACGAATAAAGCAAGCAGGGAGCTAAATGTGCCACAGGATGGTGCTCCACCGCACTTCCATCATGATGTTCGGCATTTCTTAAACAGGAGACTAGAAAACCGATGGATCGGTCGTGGTGGAGATCATGATCAGCAATTCGTGTCATGGCCTCCACGCTCTCCCGACTTAACCCCATGCAATTTCTTTCTGTGGGGTTATGTGAAAGATTCAGTGTTTAAACCTCCTCTACCAAGAAATGTGCCAGAACTGCGAGCTCGCATCAACGATGCTTTCGAACTCATTGATGGGGACATGCTGCGCCGAGTGTGGGAGGAACTTGATTATCGGCTTGATGTCTGCCGAATCACTAAAGGGGCACATATCGAACATTTGTGAATGCCTAAAAAAACTTTTTGAGTTTTTGTATGTGTGTGCAAAGCATTGTGAAAATATCTCAAATAATAAAGTTATTGTAGAGCTGTAAAATCGCTTCAATCATTTGTAATAACCCTGTAGTTACCAACATACTCTTCCAGATACGATTCCATAACGTGACTGTTAAGCTCGAAAATATTGCATCTGTCGCCACATGTCATTTTGTGTTAGAAAATCATTCCTTTTTTTAACATAAAAGTAGTACTGTCTCATCAATGAACTCCCCATTTATTTTACTTCTGTCGTGGTGTAGTTCCTAGTCCTTCACGTATTTCGACTTTGCAGACTCTGATTGCTGTTGTGTTTTTTATTATTATTGATGTTATCGTGTTTTGTATCCCGCCTGGAAGGTGGCGCGTGGTTCTGCTCCTGTAAACTGAACGGTAGGGGAAAAGGTGAAAATGCTTCGGTACTGCGTTTAAATTTAAATCACCTTTACTATAGGGAGAATATGAATACATAACTTTCCACTGAGGAGCACTTAGGTGCGAAGCCGGACGTATCAAAGCCCACAGAAGTTACACAGGCAAAATCTGTAGTGGCTCGCCCACTATGAAATAGAAACAGTGTTGCTTGGTCGTCTACTCAGAATCAAATGGGCTGAATCTGGAGCGGCGCTCGTAGAGCTGCACAGCACCGGATAGAGGGCGCTGTCGCCTGTGTCGGTGTCGTAGTGCCAACCTCAGAACTTTTACCCACGCCGTGGCATCGTAGCTATCGATACCACATCGTGATTCAAATATTTCGACATATTGGGTTCCTACGGCCTCTTATGCTGGTGTTGGTACCGCTTGAACTGTTTCCTGATTGTAACTCTAATATCTATGCTACTTAGTGTCTGTAAATCTGGTATAACGTAGATATGAGAAAGCTACCATTTGTCGCATAACTTCAATACTCTATCATACATGATTCTTCACATATTCTTACCGCCTTTATATCGGCACTCGCTAGAACGCGCTTTAAAAGGACTTGACGATTTGTTTTGAATCCTTACCTTTAGGAATATTATGAGTCTCAAGCACTTAGTAATTGTCGTCATGTGCATTTACAGGTTACACATGTTTGCCCGTTCCGAAACTGTACGATTTAAGGGTGATCAAACCGTTTTCTTCGTATCGTCCCTTCCTTCTTCTACCCTTGGGTCTTCAGTCATCGGTTTTCCTCGGAACCTGACTTTGACCAATGCTTAGTTGATAGTTATGCCATTTTTTAATATACTGTTTTACCTTTTCTACTAACAAGGGAACCTCCCCATCGCACCCCCCTCAGATTTAGTTATAAATTGACACAGTGGATAGGCCTTGAAAAACTGAACACAGATCAATCGAGAAAACAGGAAGAAGTTGTGTGGAACTATGAAAAAATAAGCAAAATATACAAACTGAGTAGTCCATGTGCAAGATAGGCAACACCAAGGAGAATGTGAGCTCAGTAGCGCCGTGGTCCCGTGGTTAGCGTGAGCAGCTCCGGAACGAGAGGTACTTGGTTGGAGACCTCCCTCGAGTAAAAATTTTACTTACTTTATTTTCGCAAAGTTACGATCTGACCGTTCATTCATTGACGTCTCTGTTCACTGTAATAAGTTTAGTGTCTGTGTTTTGCGACCGCACCGCAAAACCGTGCGATTAGTAGACGAAAGGACGTGCCTCTCCAATAGGAACCGAAAACATTTGATCGCAAATTCATAGGTCAACCGATTCCTCCACAGGAAAACACGTCTGAAATATTCTATACGACACTGGTGACGGCATGTGCCTCACATTACAGGAATATGTTGTCGACCTACCTAACTTGCACACTTGGCGAATGGGTAAAAAGTTTCTTCTACCTTGCCCGATTAAGGTTTTCTTGTGGATGTGATAATCACTCCCAAAAAAGTGATGAAAACATAAGAGTTTGTCACATAAACGGCAACAAATGAATGCAAGTTTCACAGTTGCACAGTTTTCCCTGTGCTCTGTCAAAACATACGTTTTTAACGTTTTCAAGTTTTTGCGTGTGTAGACCGTCAAATCCTGCATGTGTCCAAGCAAATCTGAACATGTCATGGAATTTTGGAGAGTGAAGTTGATCATTCTTAGTGCATGAACTTTGATAATTGTCTGAAAATAAAAAATTAAAACTTTCCACTCGAGGGAGGATTGAACCAGGGACCTTCCGTTCCGTAGCTGCTCGCGGTAACCACGGTGCTCCTCAGTGTACACGTACCTTGATGTGGCTTATCTTGCACACGGACTACTCAGTTTGTATATTTTGCTTATTTTTTTCATAGTTCCAAACAACTTCTTCCTGTTTTCTCGATTGATCTGTGTTCAGTTTTTCATGGCCTATCCCTGTGCCGACTTATAACTAAATCTGAGGGGGGTGCGATGGGGAGGTTCCCTTGTAAGTGTCCTCGTTTTATCTACGTCGGTCGTAAATTCATCCACAGACAGCTTTCTCAATCCGTTTCACTTAATAACTGACGTAATACATATAAACACAGCTTGATAACTTTTTTTTTACACGTCTAGTTCCGTATTACCAAATTGAGGAGCAAGTTTCCATGATCATGGAATGTGACAGTACATGAAATTACAACAGGGATGTTTATAAATTGTAAAAAGACGACAAGCTATAAGCTGGCTCGGGCTCGGGCATGGCTCGGGCATGGATGTGTGTGATGTCCATAGGTTAGCTAGGTTTAAGTAGTGATAATTTCTAGGGGACTGATGACCTCAGCAGTTAAGTCCCATAGTGCTCAGTGGCAGCTTTGTACTGAGCCCACAGTTTACTGATTACGATGAACTGCAGACTAAAACTGAAGAAACTGCAGAAAATTAAGGAAGAAATTAATGGGGTGGAACCTGGATAAAGTAAAAGAATCTTATTTTGTTGAGAGTTTCAGGGGGATCAAGTGGCCTCTAGTGACTGAAACAGGCTAAAGTGAAGAAGATGAACGAGTAGCTTTCAGAAATGGTATAATGAAGACGCAGAAAAGCAGCTAGGAAAAGCGACAAGACACAGAACTAGTTGGATAACACACGAAACATGTAGGCTCAAAATATAAAAACACAGCAACCGATATTGGATGCAGATTTCTAGGAAACGAAATTGACAGAAAGTGCAAAATTGCAAATCAGGGATGGCTACAGGAGATATACAAAGCTGCAGAAGCATGCATGATCATGGGAAGGGGTGTGCCTCCTGTAGAAAAATTAAAGAGACCTTCCGAGAAAAGACGAACAGGTGTATGAATATCAAGAGCTCAGATGGCAAGCCAGTATTAAGCAAAGAAGGGAAGGCTGGAAGACGAAAAGAATACACAGAAGTGCTACACGAACTTGAAGACTATAGTATGGAAAGGAAAGAGGAAGTAAATGACAAGAAAATGGAAAATATGATACTCCAAGAAAAACTTGCCCACTGAAATATCTAAGACCATAAAGAAGTCCTAGACGACACTCATTCCTAATTATTGACATCCTTGGGAGATTATACCATGACAAAACTATCCCGCCCAGTTTGTAAGATGTTATTCAATCTGTACAGTGTGTAAGCAATACAGGCAAAATCTAGAAATTAAAGTTCAGCCAAAAGCAGTAATAAGTTTGAGATTTGCCGGTGTCATTGTACTGTTGTCAGTGACGTCAAAACACTAGGAAAAGCGGAAATGGAATGGACTGTGTTTTGAAAAGAAGTCATAAGATAAAGTCAACATAAGTGAAACAAGGCTAACGGAACGTAGTCCAATGAAATCAGGTAAGTTAAGAAACAAAACACTGGTAGTAACAGATGATTTATGCTACATGGGCAGCAAAATAATGTACGATGGCCGAAGTAAAGACGATATATATATCAGATTGGCAATAGAAAGTAAAGCGTTTCTGAAAAAGGTAGGCATCTCCGATAACTAGCGAAGAGGTACTGAATCGAACGGGAAAGAAAAGACACTTATGACAGAATTGGGCTAAAAGAAGAGATAGAGTAAGTGACACATCTTGAGGCGTAACGAACTAGTTAATATGGTCATAGAGGGAAATGGGGGGGGGGGGATAAATATTGTGGAGGGAGACCAAGATAGAATACTGTAAACAAATTAAGCTGCATGTAGTTTTCAGTACCTTGTGAAGTTAAAGAGGTTTTCAAAGGATATACCATCTTGGAGAAGTGCTTGAAACCTGTCTTCAGACTGAAGCATCGCAACAACGACATGTAGAAAATTAATTACTTCTCTGCTGGAAGACTAAAACGGGTTGCACCTACGATCGTAAGGGCAACTGAGTGTCTACCTCGAAGGAGAATACCTTCTTATATACTGACGGAAAGAAAGCAGCACCAAAATATAATAAATGTAGAGTAATGAAATGTCCGGAATACATTTGTCTTGGTAACGTATGTCAGTGATTAACATTGCAAGCTCATAGGTTCATGTGAGCGCGAGATAAGCCATTGCAACTGTGAAATTCTGTTACATTAATAACCGGCGCAATCGCCAGAATGTGGAATGTTGCTGTTGTGGTCTTCAGTCCTGAGACTGGTTTGATGCAGCTCTCCATGCTACTCTATCATGTGCAAGCTTCTTCATCTCCCAGTACTTACTGCAACTTACATCCTTCCGAATCTGCTTAGTGTATTCATCTCTTGGTCTCCCTCTTCGATTTTTACCGTCCATGCTGCCCTCCAATGCTACATTTGTAATCCCTTGATGCCTCAGAACCGGTCCCTTCTTCTTGTCAAGTTGGGCCACAAATTCCTCTTCTCCCCAATTCTATTCAATACCGCCTCATTAGTTATGAGACCTACCCATCTAATCTTCAGCATTCTTCTGTAGCAAACATGAATGCATTGTGTTGAACACGTGCCGGATGTCAGTTTGTGGGATGGGGTTCCATGCTTGCTGTACCTGGTCAGTCAATACAGGGACGATTAATGCTGTTTGCAGATGACGCTGGAGTCGATTTGAAATAGATCTGGTGATCGAGCAGGCCTAGGCAACATGTCGACACTCCATAGAGTGTGTTGGGTTACAACAGCGGTATGTGGGCGAGCGTGAGCCTGGTGAAACCCCTCTTCCCCTGGAATGCTGTTCACGAATGGCAGTACAACAGGTAAAATCACCAGAGCGACGTACAAATTGGCAGTCGGGGTTCGTGGGACAACCACCAGAGTGCTCCTACTGTCATACTAAACCGCAGCCCAGGTGTAGACTTAGTGTGTCTAGCAAGCAGACAGATTGGTTGGAGGCCCTCAACTGGACTCCTTACAACCAACACACGGCCTTCACTGTCACCGAGGCAGTACCAGCGTTCATCTGAAAACACAACCGACCTCCGTCCTGCCCTCCAATGAGCTCTCGCTTGACACCAATGATATCGCAAATAGTCAGTGGTCAGTGGAATGCACACCAAAAAGCATCTGTCTCGGAGCTGTCCTTAAAGTAACCGACTTGTTACAGTTTGTTGTGTCACTGTGCTGCCAACTGCTGCTCAAATTGCTGCTGCAAATGCAGCGCAATGCGCCAGAGCCACACGCCGAACTCAATGGTTTTCTGCCTCGGTAGTGCCACGTGGCCGTCCGGAGCTCGGTCTTCTTCCAACCATATATTCTCACGACCACCGCTGCAAGCAATCATGCGCAATGGCTACATGCCAGCCAAGCCTTTCTGCGATACCACAGAAGGAGCATCTAGAGTAGCCCTACTAAGGGATCTAGTTCAAACTCAGTGAGCTGTTGATAATGACATCTTTTTCACCTTAAAGGCGTTCTTGACTAACACCAACTCACCACGTCCAATCTCAAAAATAGCTGACGTTCACGACAGTAACACCGTGTATTTAAAGCACACCTGATTTGTGTCTTCATAGTGGGCTACAAGTGCCACTCCAATGCAACTGACACGAAATTTGAACAGACAACATCTTTCAGGTGTAGAAACACGCCTATCAACTTTTATTTGTGTTGCAGACTCCTTTTTTCCTCTTCAGCTTCCGATTGCAATGAAATGTTAGCCAACCTAGGTCTCTTAGCCTATTGCGTGTTATTATCTACCCTATCCAATAGATGTTTCTTGATTTTCAGAAGAATAAGTCACCTTTCTTTCACATGAATTTTGTCGGATTAAAGGTGGATGCAGAGAGAGAGAGCACCCCCTACATGGACAGTTCTCATGTAAATGGTGTTAGTTGTCACAGTCAATAAAATTGTTCTCGGCTCTTGACTGGATTGTCAATATATAAAATTGTCCATGGTTTCGGCACTATTGTAAGTGGCCTTCCTCACGAACTTGTACAAAACACTGATGGAGGCCACTGCAACAGTGGCCGAAACGTCGCACAATTTTATACATGTTTTTTTTCCACCGTGTACAAACTCCATGGATTAAGCGATGAGAGGATATGGAGCGGCTCTAGGCGCTACAGTCTGGAACCGCGCGGCCGCTAC
Source organism: Schistocerca nitens (assembly GCF_023898315.1). Classification (NCBI taxonomy): domain Eukaryota; kingdom Metazoa; phylum Arthropoda; class Insecta; order Orthoptera; family Acrididae; genus Schistocerca; species Schistocerca nitens. Next base: position 889,792,870 of record NC_064617.1, read on the forward strand.
GGTCGCAGGTTCGAATCCTGCCTCGGGAATGGATGTGTGTGATGTCCTTAGGTTAGTTAGGCTTAAGTAGTTCTAAGTTCTAGGGGACTGATGACCTCAGAAGTTGAGTCCCATAGTGCTCAGAGCCATTTTTGAAGCTAATGAACTTATGTCTGGAAATGCATGGTTTCCATGCTAGAGACCATTTATTCAATCATACTTTGTTACCGAGACTACGATCTAATACGCACTGTACCATGCAGCCAGTTACAGCATGCATGGTTTCCTCCTAGAGGGTGGTATTGTTCCTCACACATTATGCCCTAGCTCCCTCTCTTGCCATAGTAATTGGTAGTGCTGCGTCCAATTCACTTCTCTTGCTGACTCATCTTGGAGTGGACATGATAACCCTTGTACACAATTATTTCCATTCGAATAAAGAGCTTGCTGACTTGGTGTTTACTTACGGAGAAGCAAATGGCACTGGGCAGAGGGGAGCAAGGTCATACCAGGAGACCTATTCCCGCCGACAACAACCACAGCATTCAATGTCTGCAACAGCGATTCGCCCTTTGTCTGAGGTAGGGTCGTTTCAGGAAGCACGAAATCATGAAGGACATACCCGAAATATTCGGACACCAGACTTGAAGGAAAATGTGATTAACAGTGTGGAAGGCGACTGCCATGTCAGTACCAGGTAGCTTGCCCGCCAGTACAGGGTAAGCCAGACGACCATGTGGAGCATTAATGTGTGTGAAATCTTATGGGACTTAACTGCTAAGGTCACCAGTCCCTAAGCTTACAAATTACTTAACCTAAATTATACTAAGGACAAAGACACACACCCATGCCCGAGGGAGGACTGGAACCTCCGCCGGGACCAGCCGCACAGTCCATGACTGCAGCGCCTTAATCCGCTCGGCTAATCCTGCGCGGCAATGTGGAGCATTCTCCATAACAATTTTTACTACCCTTATCACTTAAAGCGTGTACAAGGCTTACTATTGACAGACTTTCCACATCGGAAGCAGTATTTTTCGTCAGACAATCACGATTCCGGGATTTGTGTTATCCATCCCATTCACAGACTTCAACTTTCATGACAGTCGTATGTGGCGTATTATGCACATCTGTGGTGTGATGACAGCGAATCATCAACATCGGTGCAGCTGGAATGTGTGGACCAGGATAATGGCGACCGTATTTTGGGGCTAGTCTTCCTTACACATCGCCTAACAAACCAGATCTATCGGTGTTTCTTGTGGGTGACTTTTCCTTCCCTACTGGAAGGAGTGCCATTGAAGATTCGAAGAGTTATGTGGTTGCTACATGATAGTGTTGCAGCCCACTTCGCCATTAGCGTCCGGATGCATCTCAATCGTGTCTTCCCTGATCTTTGGATTAGAAGGGGGGGGGGGTCCAGTTGCATGGACTGCTCACTCACTTCATCTCAAGCCATGAGATTTCTGGTTATGAGCCCTTTCTTTGCAGATGTGGAGACACTGGAGCAGCGCATTCACGCTGCCTTTGACACTGTTCAGATGCAGCCCGGTCGATGTGAACATGTGAGACAGAACGTGCTACGGCTGCACTGTTCAGTGCACATTAGACCACAGTCTCTACAACAATGTATGATTGAATAAATGGTCTCTAGCATGGGAACCACGCATTTCTGGACATAAGTTCATTAGACCTTTTTTGTTCCTTGTCCTCTCATCGATAAATCTCTAAAGTTTGTGCACAACGGAAAAGATCACCCTGTATATTGACAATGTGGTCAGCAGCCCAGAAGTGTTTTAGTGACAATTGATATGTAGCAGGGGGATTGCTTCCTAACGACTGCTTCTTCTCAATAGCCTTCCACTCCATTGGAATGTAACGCAGTTTGAAGTTTTTTTTTATTTTTATTTTTTTGCAGAGGTTTATCCTCCACTGGTGATCTGGGCACTTAAGCCAAAATTCCAATTTCCAGCGACACACAACACTCTGCATCATGGTGGCTGTAGTGAAGCTACATTTTACACTGTTAGATGTGGCCTTGACCAGTCCATAGCTCAGTAACCTAGGTTCGCCAAACCCACACCTAGCTATAACTTTTCAAACGCCTGTGGTGGTCGCCATTCCGTATGACAACCCAGCCTGTGTAAATTATCGAGCACCCCGGGCATAGTGATCATACCACACTCCTCTCCCCCTCACATGCCACAATATCCTGATCGCAGTTCTGGTTGCTGGACTCTGAGCTAGTCGACCGACTTCACATGCACTTTCATGTATGTGGTGAGTGTGGATGGTCTATGCACTTTCGAAGAAATCTAACTACCTGAAAACTGTGACACGTCTAAACGCTGGTAATATTCCCTCAAAAATTTAATCTGCGTTATGAAATAAAGCATGCTGCAGTACTACAGGATGAATGATTGACCCAATGTCATAGCTGATTGCTTGTGTGATTAAAATACCAAACTACACATCAGCTATCTTTGATCGGAACACACCCTAATATGCAACATGTCCTCCATCCAGTTTCGGTAATATTTTTTCATCTTAATCTGTGGTAGTTTGAGAGAAATTTATAAGAATGTAATAGGTTGAAACCTTGATCCCTGCTGCTTAGCGTCCATCGCTTATCTCCAGCAGAGGACGGAGACAGTGCCCCCTATAACATACAAGATAGGCAACAAGGCATACAGTCACGTTGGCTTGGTTGCTCTCACAGTGGGAGTCGTAGCTCTGTGTTGAAAGGTGATAACAATCTTCCTTAACGGTGGCTGTAAAAAGTAACAGCGATTTTGTCACCAATGTATGTACGCAAATATCAATATAATTTTATTGATATATTGGAAAACCCAACTATCCACAACTGGATATATCTGATGAACATACAAAATTATTCCAACACCAAGGCAAAGTAGTTTTCCCGCTATCCTTCATATTTTGAAGATACACTAATCGAGGAAGTTGGTTAAGCAGGACTCTGAACAACAAAGCTTCCACTTTTTTAGTATTAACGAGTCTTCCCCCACGTCTCCACATGTGCATGCTTATGTCACATATATTGCACACATTTCTTCGTCCTGTTCATCTCCTCCAGCCCCTCTCATTATCCATCTCCTACTGTCCCCTCTCTCTGTGTCTCATCCTTCGCCATCATTCTGTCCATCTCCTCCTTCCTCCTCCTTGCCTTCTGCCCATCTCTTCCTCTCCCCTCTTTCTATCCCTCTTCCCCTCCTACTCTCCCAATCTATCTCCTCCTCCCTCTCTCTCTGTCCATCTACTCTTCTGCACATTCTGTATGTTCTCCTCCCCCCACTCTCAGTCTAACTCCTCTTTTCCTCCCTCTGCCGATTTCGTAACCTCTTTCTCTTTGTCCATCCCTTTATCCACAGTTCTGTCCATTTCCTCCTACCCGTCTCTCTCTATCCATCTCCTCCTGCAACCCTCTCCCTTCCTATCTCCTCGTCCACCAGCCCTTTCTCTGTCCATCTCCTTCTCATCCCTATCTCTCTCCGTCTAATCATCAACCCTCTCACTATTCACCTCCTCTTCCCCCTCTCTCTGTTCAGACATGCCCAGTCACATATGTCACCCCTGAAAAATATTCTGATACTACCAGCACAATATGCCAGTCATGCAGAGCAATCTAGATGTCAGGCATTACTAACCTTTTCAAGCCCATCCTCACCCCTTTGAAAGCTAGATAGTTCTTACCCCCAGTGCTTCTTTCCATACAATAAGAAGTATGTGTGCCAAATTAGGTTTAAATCAACCCAGTGGTTTACGATGTTATATGGAATATCACAAAGATATAAATCCTTTGTTATACACACATTTTCGGTGCAGCTTCACCCATGCTCAGTTACACCACATATACTGCACACATCTCCTCCGTCTCGCTCTTTCCATTTCATACTCCTCTGTCCACCTTCTTCTCTCCATACTCTCCCCATATCTCTTCCCACTTTCTGTGTCCATCTCCTCCTTCCCTTCTCTATGAAAGTCTCTTTCTCTCCTCTTCCTCCATCCATCTTCTCCTTCCACTATCTCTGCTCATCTCCTCCTCCACATTCTCCTTGATCTTCTCCTCCTCTTCAATCTTTTTGATCATCTCCTCTCTGTCCATCTTCTCCTCCCTCTGTCCACCTCCTCTGCTCCCTCTCTCCATATCTTTCTTCCTCTTCACTTTCTCTTTCTATCCCTTCCTCACCCTCTCTGAGACCATCTGCTTCTTCTACCTCTCTCTGTCCATTTCCTCCTCCCCATACCTCTGTCCATATGTTCCTTTTCCTACTCTCTCCATCTCCTCCTCCCCCTCTCTTCCATCTCCTCCTCCACACTCTCTGTCTGTCCATGTCTCCTCCCCCCTATCTCAGTTCACCTCATATGTTACCGAAGCTCCAGTGCTAGATCGGTAGTTCTTACCTCCTCAGTACTTCTTTCCAGGCAATAAGTCTTATGTCTGCCAAGTTTGATTAAAATCAGTCAAGTCCTTTATGACGAGATGTGGAACATAAAATTTTCCTATGGTCCATCCACACACTCCAAGTGCGTCCAGTACGCAAATAATGATGATGATGATGATGATGATGATGATGAAGTCCCATACTCCGTGACGGAGCGTAGGGGAACGATGCGGGAAACCCGCACCGCCGTACTAGGCAAGGTCCTAGTGGAGGTGGTTTGCCATTGCCTTCCTCCGACCGCAAATAATAGTAGACTTAAAAAAAACATGAACTAAATCACTCTGGACAGAAAGAAACGATCAGTATTCTTCTACATAGATGGCAAGAATGCTCCTGTTCGCTAGGTATTAGTTTTAATATCAAACTATTTCCCTAGAAATTGATGAACTCTATGAACAGTGCCCTATTTCTTAAGTTAACCACTGTTCATGTTCATTATACTGCAGTTCGCAAGAAGCTGCAAAAAAGCTCTAAAGAGCTGAAATACAAGGTGATTAAATATGTTTCTAAGAAAAAACGTTTTTGTGACTGTCAGCTCCAGAAGAGTTAAAATACATTGATAATATATTTAATAGGATACTGAAAATCGTGTATCCGAGGAGTCTTTGATGGCGACATGTCTGAATAAAATCTTCTAGATTTTCAAGCTTCTTCAATTACAATAAAATTCTCGAGTTTTCAATGGCTATCTCCACCATCGTCGTGAGGAAGAAAGCTACTGACTGCCGAGCCTGGCACGATTTTCCGCTTATATAACCACGATTATGCCGCTAGCACCAACCAGACAGGCCCGAAAGGACGCGTTGGCGGATGGTGAGCTGGGCAGCTCATAGCAACTTCGTCCCTCTGCGGGACTGAGTGACGTCAGGTGTGGCGAGGGCCGGCCCCACGTTTGAAACCGGCGCTCCTGCCTTCTTACAAGCGCTAAGCATCCGTCGTTGCTTCCTTTCGACATCCAAAGCCGGCCCCCACGCTTATGTGTACCCCTGGTCTCCGTTAAACTTGTTGTAGTTTATTCTGATCCCAACCGCCTCTTTCATAACGATTCCCAGTGTTTTGACATGTGAGCCAAGACTGTTGTATTCTCAAAACGTATTTTGTGTCCGTTTTTCAGGAAATGCTCAGCTATGGCCGACTTGTGAATCTCCCTTTGTTTAGTATGTCTCTTGTGCTCGGTACAACGCTCCGCAAACGTGCAAATTGTCTGACCTATATAGACACTGCCACACTCGCAAGGAACACCATACACACCGGGCAAACGAGAGCTATGTTGACTTTAGCAGGGCGCAGTATATCTCGTATCTTGGGGGCGGGCCAGAGCTCTGGTCTCAGTTCATGTCTCTGTATTCCACGTCCTAACTTGCCGCTCGTTGCCCCACAGTATGGCAGGAAAGCCGCCGACTTGGCTTCCTCTGCCGATTCACAAACGGTCCTTCTTCCGTGGTACCTGAAAGTGTTTGCTGTATTCTTCTTGCTGTAATCATTCTCTCTGAACACGTGTTTCAACTGCTGCAATTCAGTCTGTAGACGTTCGTCATCAGAAATAACTTTCGCTCTGTCTATTAACGTGTTCAGGACTGCTTTCTTCTGCACAGCGTGGTGGAAACTACTGGCGTTCAAATGTCGATCAATGTGCGTCAGTCTCCTGCCTTCCGCTCAACTAAAACATCCAAGAATGGCAGCTTGCCATCCTTCTCCATCTCGATGGTAAATTTAATGTTGGGATGGACACCATTCATGTGATCCACGAACTGCTACAGTGTATTTTCACGTCGAGGCCATATCAGGAAGGTATCGTCGAAGTACCTAAGGAAGCAAGATGGACCCAACACCGCAGAGTTCAGAGCTTGACCTAGTCCTCGCGCTGGTGGAACCACCTTCGGACATACAACATGTCTCTGGACATAAGGCTTGATGGATCCACATCAAACCCTATCCCTATCCCACACGTAATCCACTGCGCCACCTCTAGCCACCATATATAACGCGTGGTGGATCCACCTTCGAATCCCAGACGTAGCGTATTGTGGATCTGCGTCCAAACACCATTCCAGATATAACGAGTGACAGTTCCACACTCGAATACTAACTCGAGTCTACTCTGGGTCATGGGAGAGATCTACAACACAGCCATACAGAAAACAAAACAAATGCATTGCAACTGTAGAATCAGTGGCTGTACGGACACCAGATATAATGCACGGTGGATCCACCTTCGAATCCTATCCCACATGTAGATTATTGTGAATCCGAATCGAAACACCACTCTGGATATAACGTTTGGCGGGTCCACACTTGAAAAGTAATTTGGGTCTACTCTGGGTCACGGGAGAGATCCGTGACACAACCAACAGGAAACAAAGCAAATGCATTGCAACTGTAGAATAAGTGGTTGGAAGTCACTGGATGCATTCAAGTGCAGTGCCATACTATACTGTCCAACTAATGCGCTTTTCTACATCTTACAATAATTTCCAAAAATATTAGGGGAATATCATCAGAGAGAGAAATATTACTATCCAATATGTGTAAGACAAAGAACTGTGACCTCATCCAGGAAACTCATAGAGGCGTGAATGACGTAAGGCCAAAGATAAGCAGAATGACAATCACTGAGAGACGCAACACGCAATATGGCAGTGCAATATTTACTATGCCACGGCTGAATATCTCGCACGCAAACTTAACTGAATACAAGGACACAGAACAACTGACTGTAGGAACATAATCTCATACAGTAACATCCATGTACAAACCCCCAAATAATTTATTTAGTTTCAAGGAACCAGATAATTTCTGTTCGTTACCAGTGAAGCTGGTCATGGGAGATTTTAACTGCCACAGTGTATCATGGGGTTATAGAGAAACAGACCAAAGTGGAGAAGACCTTGAAAACTGGGTAGAACGCACGGGCCTGAAGCAAATGCATGATCCAAAGTTACCATGCCCCTTCCGGAGTGGAAGATGGGGTCATGGATATAACCCAGATAATATCTTTGCAAGTGAAAATGTTGCCCATCAAGTGAGTAAAGAAATGGGAGATCCAATTCAAAGGACACAACACTGAGCTATTATATACACTATAGAAGCAGTCATCAAAACCAAGTATACCACCTTCAAGAGAAGGCTTAACTTTAAACAAGCACAATGGGATAACTTGTTGAGGAATTTGGCTCCAAAATCCTTGAACTCGATCCTTCTCCAAACAAATATGAGTCCTTTATAAAGCTGGTCAAAACGGTCTCACGTAGGCACATATCATGAGGTTGTAGAGCAACCTCTATACCGAGACTGGACAAAGATACAAAGACACTCCTGAATAAATATGAACACCACTTCGAAGACCTGATGCTAGCCATATCAGATACAAGAAAAGAAAAATGGTGCGACCTTAGGATGCAGCTAGATATGAAAGAAAACAGTAGAAAGCCATAGCAACTGCTGAATAGCCTTGGAAACGACCCAACAGTTACTCTCTCAGTCATTCTTGATATAACACCTCACCAGATAGCGCAGCAGTTATTGCTGAATGGTAAATTTAATAAAAAATCTGTAACCCCAAAGATACAAAGAACTGTTGGGGAGAATAACTATACTGGCACACATTTCTCTTTGGAAGAAATAGAAACCGCAATATGCTCAATGAAACACAATAAACGTGCTGGATTGGATGAAATGAGAACGGAACAAATAAAAATGTTTGCACCAGCAACAAGAAATGGAAACTAGATACGACGAACACTGTGTTTCAAGATTGCAAATACCAAAAATCTGGAGACAAACCATCGTTGTGGCCGTATTGAAACCTGGGAAACAGCCAACAGATGGCAAAAACGTACCAACGATATCACTTCTATGACACCTTCATAAAGTCTTAGAGAGAATTATCCTGAATCGAATCTCAGACCATGTCGACCAAACACTGATTAGGGAACAATGGGCTTTTTGTCCAGGGAGGTCATGTTATGTATAGATCTTGAATTTGACACAACACATAGAAGCTGGATATGAACGCAGGCAGATCACCAGTGTTGCCTTTGTTGATCTTACTGCCACATACAACACCTTCAATGATAGGAAATTATTAACAAAGATCTAAAGATCATGCCACCACAAAAGACTTCTATTTAACACATTTTAGGAGATGTCTACTTCAAAACAGACATTTCTTTAATTACCCTACAAAACAAAAGGAGCCATTGGAGGACACAGAGAAATGGTATCCCCCAAGGAAGTGTGTTAGCCCCATTGTTATAATACACTCCTGGAAATGGAAAAAAGAACACATTGACACCGGTGTGTCAGACCCACCAAACTTGCTCCGGACACTGCGAGAGGGCTGTACAAGCAATGATCACACGCACGGCACAGCGGACACACCAGGACCCGCGGTGTTGGCCGTCGAATGGCGCTAGCTGCGCAGCATTTGTGCACCGCCGCCGTCAGTGTCAGCCAGTTTGCCGTGGCATACGGAGCTCCATCGCAGTCTTTAACACTGGTAGCATGCCGCGACAGCGTGGACGTGAACCGTATGTGCAGTTGACGGACTTTGAGCGAGGGCGTATAGTGGGCATGCGGGAGGCCGGGTGGACGTACCGCCGAATTGCTCAACACGTGAGGCGTGAGGTCTCCACAGTACATCGATGTTGTCGCCAGTGGTCGGCGGAAGGTGCACGTGCCCGTCGACCTGGGACCGGACCGCAGCGACGCACGGATGCACGCCAAGACCGTAGGATCCTACGCAGTGCCGTAGGGGACCGCACCGCCACTTCCCAGCAAATTAGGGACACTGTTGCTCCTGGGGTATCGGCGAGGACCATTCGCAACCGTCTCCATGAAGCTGGGCTACGGTCCCGCACACCGTTAGGCCGTCTTCCGCTCACGCCCCAACATCGTGCAGCCCGCCTCCAGTGGTGTCGCGACAGGCGTGAATGGAGGGACGAATGGAGACGTGTCGTCTTCAGCGATGAGAGTCGCTTCTGCCTTGGTGCCAATGATGGTCGTATGCGTGTTTGGCGCCGTGCAGGTGAGCGCCACAATCAGGACTGCATACGACCGAGGCACACAGGGCCAACACCCGGCATCATGGTGTGGGGAGCGATCTTCTACACTGGCCGTACACCACTGGTGATCGTCGAGGCGACACTGAATAGTGCACGGTACATCCAAACCGTCATCGAACCCATCGTTCTACCATTCCTAGACCGGCAAGGGAACTTGCTGTTCCAACAGGACAATGCACGTCCGCATGTGTCCCGTGCCACCCAACGTGCTCTAGAAGGTGTAAGTCAACTACCCTGGCCAGCAAGATCTCCGGATCTGTCCCCCATTGAGCATGTTTGGGACTGGATGAAGCGTCGTCTCACGCGGTCTGCACGTCCAGCACGAACGCTGGTCCAACTGAGGCGCCAGGTGGAAATGGCATGGCAAGCCGTTCCACAGGACTACATCCAGCATCTCTACGATCGTCTCCATGGGAGAATAGCAGCCTGCATTGCTGCGAAAGGTGGATATACACTGTACTAGTGCCGACATTGTGCATGCTCTGTTGCCTGTGTCTATGTGCCTGTGGTTCTGTCAGTGTGATCATGTGATGTATCTGACCCCAGGAATGTGTCAATAAAGTTTCCCCTTCCTGGGACAATGAATTCACGGTGTTCTTATTTCAATTTCCAGGAGTGTATTTATACTAATGACCAGACAATTAATACTACCAGAAGGTGTTTCATTTACACAGATGATACAACAATTACTGCCAAAGTGAGAACTTTTAAGGAGGTGGAAGAAACACTAAAATAGGTCCTAAAACACTATCTGACGATTATGATAGTAAACTATCTAAAACCAAACCCTTCAAAGCCAAAAGTGTGTGCACTCTACTTACCGTACAGAGAGGCCAGGAGGAGACTGAGCATAATCTGGAGAGGCCAACAACTAACACACTGCGATACTCCAAAATATCTGGTAGTAAAGTTGGACTGCTGCCTCAACTTCAAAGACCACTGCACAGACACAAAAATTAAAGTCTGTGCTAGGAACAATATCATCCAAAAACTGACAGGCAACAACTGGGGAGCACTTCTGGATGTCATCCACACATCTTCCATTTCTTTGTGTTCCTCCACTGCAGAATATGCAGCACATGTGTGACACCAAGCAACGTGGTGCAGTAGTTGGTACACTGGACTCGCATTCGGGAGGACGACGTTTCAAACCTGCGTCCGTCCATCCTGATTTAGATTTCCGTAATTTCCTACTTCGCTTCAGGCAAAAGCTGGGATGGTTCCTTTGAAAGGGCATGGTCGACTTCGTTCCCCATCTTTACCTGATCCAATTGGACCGATGACCTCACTGTTTGGTCCCCTCTTCCAAATCAATCAACCAACCAACCAACCAACCTGTATGGTAGAACCCCAGCCATGCCAAACACGTAAAAATTGCCCGAAATGCAACGGAAATGCATTGCAACAGGGTGCTTGCGGGCAATCCCGGTTAACAAATCTTCTACCTCTTTGGTGTAGCACCTCCAGATATCCGAAGGAGAACTGCAGCTGAAATGAAAAGAAAGACGCAGGACACAGACCCAGGACATCCTCTATTTGAACATGAACATCAGTTACCAAGACTGAAATCGAGAAAAAGTTTCCTGCAGGCAACACAACCAATTGCGACACCATCTGCAATGCATAGAATACGACTCTGGTGTAGTTCATCATCAGAAGAATATTGGTATGACCCCAAAGAAGGGCTTGGTGCAGGTCACTACCTCCCACACGAGACATGGAAGGTCCTCAGTAGACTGTGAACTGAAGTATCTCAGTGTAAGGTAAAAATGAAGAAATAGGGATAAATCTCAGACGACGAGTTATGTGAGTGTGGCGAACTTCAAGATGACCAGCATCTACTCAACTGCATGGAACTGGCAGAACCTGTCTCGATGGACGATCTGGTTGTTGCCAATGATAAGGCAGTTGATACAGAGGAATTCTGGGCTCCACATAGAATATAATCGTGTGTATATATTTTGTAATCCTTGTGTATTTATATGTATATGTATGATCATCAACGATATGTGTATTATATGTTATGTTCTGGATACATATAACTAAATAAACAAAAATCTCATATATTATAACGATACTCCCAAATGTCTGTCTTCTTCCATCTGTTGGACATCTAGCAAACCAAACAGCATGTTGGAGTGATCTTGTGCCGTCATCACGAATCTTTAGAGTATAAATGGGGTGTGATAGGTGCAGTGGGATGCCTTAGATGGTTGTTATGATTGGAGAATCTAGACAATCTTGTTATGGACATTGGTAACAAAAACTATATGTTATACTCTTAAGCAGGAGGAATTCGAATGTGCTTACACCTGCTGCAGCACTGTTTTGCGAAGAGTACTTCGCTATTTGCAGAGCTGTAGCTCTGTCTAAAATAAGGTACAAGTGGCCGAAATTGAAACTTCGCGATTAATATGCATGCAGAGTATGTATGTGTGTGTAGAGTTGTCAGCGGTGGATGGTTGCGGTTTGGAGTTGCGGTTTGGACGCATACTGCTTGTCTGTAAATGACACTGCCGAGGAGATGCACTGTATAGATAGAGAGGGAAACACTTTTGGCTCGAGATGTTGCCTGTCGACACACTGTCAACTAACGAATAACTTAGTACTAGTGTAATAAAAAATAAATACCCAAAAGCTATGGTTTGTAGATGGCCTGACAGGGTTGTTGGTACATATCAGAGTTCGAAAGTACGAAAACAAATGATGAGGCACATCTGGTAAACAATAAGAACATATGGGAAAAAATTCTGAGCAGCAACAGAAATCAACTCCATATACATGTCAAGTTGCTGTTACAGACGGCTACACAACGGAGTGGAAGTCAAATGAAGATCTAGATCTGTTTTCAGACTTAAGTTTCCATCAAGTGCAGCAGTACAAGAGTCTGGAGACAGGTACTCTGATGGGTCAGAGCAGTATACAGTATTGTTTCCAGACTTTGATTTCCCAATACATCCATCATCTGCACCACTCGTTGAGTCTCATATATGTATGAAGCGAATGCGAGTATACTTTTCACGATCGTCCCACCCAAAATGCATGCATGTGGATCTTTAGGGAGAGAGGAAGTCACAGGTGTTTTAGAAGGTTGGTGTATGAGACGCAAAATCAAATACCGTGTGGTGTGTCAGCAGTATGAGCATATACATATGGAAAACTGTCGAAAAAATGTGAAGAATTACATAAAATCGCTGAAATTCCAGGAAAACCTGGTATAATCCCGAAACATTGCTGTGAAATATGTAAAAATTGAGGGAAATAGGATGAAGTATTACCAAATTGACTAGAGAATACATGAAATTAGAGAAAAAATATTATGAAATGGGCACTGACCGATATCAATAAAATTCTGTGTTCTGGAGAAGGAGAGTGAACTCATGCTACATATAGACACCTTAATCGTGGAAAGAAGAGTCATTTTAGAGACCTTGTGTCAAGGCGAAATGGGCATGTTATCTCACACATCATTAATACAACCTAGCCTCGGACCATGACTTCTGTGTGCAAGAGGAATGTTACCAGGGGCAGTGGTAAACTGCGATAAGACTGTTACATTTCCTCTGGCTTCTTATCGATGTGTTTATTTCCTTGTAAGATGTCGCTGTTTCCTTGTATGCATTTTCAGCTGCCAACAATCATTTTATAGAACTGTTGTGAAAATGTGTCGATTTCTGAACCATAATCATGCTTGACCTTCGTAAACAGCAGGCATTATACACCCCCAGAAACCTATGTAGTGCTTGTGTTACAAAGAATCGATGTTTTCTTTGGTGTGCAACGTAGTAGTTTTATCACCATACAGTTTCTCACCATAGTTCATCGGAGAGCAACTTGCACGGAGAGTGTATGCAATCCGTTGGAAATATATTTCTCACATTTAAATATTAACAGCATTGCACTCCACACGACTAATAGGTCGAGAACCTCGCAGCTCTAGCATTACACCGCGTTTAAATGCAGAATCGTGTAGCCCGTGGAATGTGTTTATGTTCCACAATCATTTCTCTCTTTCCGATACCTTCTTGGTATGGATACCAAACACTGGAACAAAACTTCAGGACTGTTAACACAAGCGGTTCACGTGAAATGTTTCAAACTCCTTTTGTAAGTCACTGACAGAGGTTTCTAAGGTCCTGCAAAACCATTCACATTTGCTTGACAGTTGTCCTGTTTATGGAGTGTGCTCCCTGCCGCCGTTGGATAAGCAGCTGCAGCAGCAAGTCGTATACTCCTAGCTCACTCATTTGTTACATAGTTTAATTCTTAATTTCTTTGCGTGTTTTTGGTACTTGCATTGTTTAATTCATAAATTTCGGGCGTATTATACTATTTGAGAGTTGTAGCATCGCGTTTTAGTACCTGAATAGTGTAAAATCGCGTAGTCTCCTTCCGCCGCCGAGCAGTGTGTCAGCAGTGCGCAAGTAGCAGCATTACTGCATTTACTAGGCAATCTTGTATTTTAATAACCGTTTAAATTTTGTGTCGATTTGTTTGCGCTCTCTGTAGATTAGTTCAGACGTTCTTTGCACAACAGTTTTTAGCATGGATAGGGACTGCAACTGCTGTGTTCGGATGCAGGCTGAGTTGGCATCCCTTCGTTCCCAGCTTCAGGCAGTGTTGGCTTCGGTCACACAGCTTGAGGCTGTTGCCAATGGGCATCACTGTGGGGGTCCGGATGGGGGTTTGTCGGGGACGGCCAGCTCGTCCCACGCATCCCCCAATCGGACTAAGACTGTGGTTGCCCAGGATACTGCCCGCACTGAGGCTGATCCCTCACCTGTGGTAGAGTGGGAGGTCGTCTCAAGGTGTGGCAGGGGCGAAAGACATTCCGGAGGGCTGAACGGAAGGCCTCTCCAGTTTGTCTGACGAACCGGCTTCAGGCTCTGTCTCAGGCTGATACTGATCTTCGGCCTGACATGGCTGCTTGTCCTGTTCCAGAGGTTGCCCCTCAGTCTGCAAGATCCGGGCAGTCGCAGAGGGTGAGCTTACTGGTAGTTGGGAGCTCCAACGTCAGGCGCGTAATGGGGCCCCTTAGGGAAATGGCAGCAAGAGAGGGGAAGAAAACCAATGTGCACTCCGTGTGCATACCGGGGGGGGGGGAGTCATTCCAGATGTGGAAAGGGTCCTTCCGGATGCCATGAGGGGTACAGGGTGCACCCTTCTGCAGGTGGTCGCTCATGTCGACACCAATGATGTGTGTCGCTATGGATCGGAGGAAATCCTCTCTGGCTTCCGGCGGCTATCTGATTTGGTGAAGACTGCCAGTCTCGCTAGCGGGATGAAAGCAGAGCTCACCATCTGCAGCATCGTCGACAGGACTGACTGCGGACCTTTGGTACAGAGTCGAGTGGAGGGTCTGAATCAGAGGCTGAGATGTTTCTGCGACCGTGTGGGCTGCAGATTCCTCGACTTGCGCCATAGGGTGGTGGGGTTTCGGGTTCCGCTGGATAGGTCACGAGTCCACTACACGCAACAAGCGGCTACACGGGTAGCAGGGGTTGTGTGGCGTGGGCTGGGCGATTTTTTAGGTTAGATGGCCTTGGGCAAGTACAGGAAGGGCAACAGCCTCAACGGGTGTTGGGCAAAGTCAGGACATGCGGGGACCAAGCAGCAATCGGTATTGTAATTGTCAATTGTCGAAGCTGCGTTGGTAAAGTACCGGAACTTCAAGCGCTGATAGAAAGCACCGAAGCTGAAATCGTTATAGGTACAGAAAGCTGGCTGAAGCCAGAGATAAATTATGCCGAAATTTTTACAAAGGTACAGACGGTGTTTAGAAAGGATAGATTGCATGCAACCGGTGGTGGAGTGTTCGTCGCTGTTAGTATTAGTTTATCCGGTAGTGAAGTAGAAGTGGATAGTTCCTGTGAATTATTATGGGTGGAGGTTACACTCAACAACCGAGCTAGGTTAATAATTGGCTCCTTTTACCGACCTCCCGACTCAGCAGCATTAGTGGCAGAACAACTGAGAGAAAATTTGGAATACATTTCACACAATGTTATAGTCATAGGTGGAGATTTCAATTTACCAGATATAGACTGGGACACTCAGATGTTTAGGACGGGTGGTAGGGACAGAGCATCGAGTGACATTATACTGAGTGCACTATCCGAAAAATACCTCGAGCAATTAAACAGAGAACCGACTCGTGGAGATAACATCTTGGACCTACTGATAACAAACAGACCCGAACTTTTCGACTCTGTATGTGCAGAACATGGAATCAGTGATCATAAGACCATTGCAGCATCCCTGAATATGGAAGTTAATAGGAATATAAGAAAAGGAAGGAAGGTTTATCTGTTTAGCAAGAGTAATAGAAGGCAGATTTCAGACTACCTAACAGATCAAAACGAAAATTTCTGTTCCGACACTGACAATGTTGAGTGTTTATGGAAAAAGTTCAAGGCAATCGTAAAATGCGTTTTAGACAGGTATGTGCCGAGTAAAACTGTGAGGGACGGGAAAAACCCACCGTGGTACAACAACAAAGTTAGGAAACTACTGCGAAAGCAAAGAGAGCTTCACTCCAAGTTTAAACGCAGCCAAAACCTCTCAGACAAACAGAAGCTAAACGATGTCAAAGTTAGCGTAAGGAGGGCTATGCGTGAAGCGTTCAGTGAATTCGAAAGTAAAATTATATGTACCGACTTGACAGAAAATCCTAGGAAGTTCTGGTCTTACGTTAAATCAGTAAGTGGCTCGAAACAGTATATCCAGACACTCCGGGATGATGATGGCATTGAAACAGAGGATGACATGCGTAAAGCTGAAATACTAAACACCTTTTTCCAAAGTGTTTCACAGAGGAAGACCGCACTGCAGTTCCTTCTCTAAATCCTCACACAAACGAAAAAATGGCTGACATCGAAATAAGTGTCCAAGGAATAGAAAAGCAACTGGAATCACTCAACAGAGGAAAGTCCACTGGACCTGACGGGATACCAATTCGATTCTACACAAAGTACGCGAAAGAACTTGCCCCCCTTCTAACAGGCGTGTACCGCAAGTCTCTAGAGGAACGGAAGGTTCCAAATGATTGGAGAAGAGCACAGGTAGTCCCAGTCATCAAGAAGGGTCATCGAGTAGATGCGCAAAACTATAGACCTATATCTCTGACGTCGATCTGTTGTAGAATTTTAGAACATGTTTTTTCCTCACGTATCATGTCGTTTCTGGAAACCCAGAATCTAATCTGTAGGAATCAACATGGATTCCGGAAACAACGATCGTGTGAGACCCAACTCGCTTTATTTGTTCATGAGACCCAGAAAATATTAGATACAGGCTCCCAGGTAGATGATATTTTCCTTGACTTCCGGAAGGCGTTCGATACATTTCCGCACTGTCGCCTGAAAAACAAAGTAAGAGCCTACGGAATAACAGACCAGCTGTGTGGCTGGATTGAAGAGTTTTTAGCAAACAGAACACAGCATGTTGTCATCAATGGAGAGACGTCTACAGACGTTAAAGTAACCTCTGGCGTGCCACAGGGGAGTGTTATGGGACCATTGCTTTTCACAATATGCGTATATAAATGACCTAGTAGATAGTGTCGGAAGTTCCATGCGGCTTTTCGCGGATGATGCTGTAGTATACAGAGAAGTTGCAGCATTAGAAAATTGTAGCGAAATGCAGGAAGATCTACAACGGATAGGCACTTGGTGCAGGGAGTGGCAACTGACCCTTAACATAGACAAATGTACTGTATTGCGAACAGATGGAAAGAAGGATCCTTTATTGCATGATTATATGATAGCGGAACAAACACTGGTAGCAGTTACTTCTGTAAAATATCTGGGAGTATGCGTGCGGAACGATTTGAAGTGGAATGATCATATAAAATTAATTGTTGGTAAGGCGGGTGCCAGGTTGAGATTCATTGGGTTCAAAAATGGCTCTGAGCACTATGGGACTCAACTGCTGAGGTTATTAGTCCCCTAGAACTTAGAACTAGTTAAACCTAACTAACCTAAGGACATCACAAACATCCATGCCCGAGGCAGGATTCGAACCTGCGACCGTAGCGGTCTTGCGGTTCCAGACTGCAGCGCCTTTAACCGCACGGCCACTTCGGCCGGCGAGATTCATTGGGAGAGTGCTTAGAAAATGTAGTCCATCAACAAAGGAGGTGGCTTACAAAACACTCGTTCGACCTATACTTGAGTATTGCTCATCAGTGTGGGATCCGTACCAGATCGGGTTGACGGAGGAGATAGAGAAGACCCAAAGAAGAGCGGCGCGTTTCGTCACAGGGTTATTTGGTAACCGTGATAGCGTTACGGAGATGTTTAATAAACTCAAGTGGCAGATTCTGCAAGAGAGGCGCTCTGCATCGCGGTGTAGCTTGCTCGCCAGGTTTCGAGAGGGTGCGTTTCTGGATGAGGTATCGAATATATTGCTTCCCCCTACTTATACCTCCCGAGGAGATCACGAATGTAAAATTAGAGAGATTAGAGCGCGCACGGAGGGTTTCAGACAGTCGTTCTTCCCGCGAACCATACGCAACTGGAACAGGAAAGGGAGGTAATGACAGTGGCACGTGAAGTGCCCTCCGCCACACACCGTCGGGTGGCTTGCGGAGTATAAATGTAGATGTTGATGTAGATGGACCTGGTGCAGCATGGTGAGTAATTTCACAAGTCAAACACCGTTGCTATGCACTTCTCTGGATCCCCATAAGATGCGTTTTCCATTTCCGGCGATCGTTTTATAGGACTGATGAGAGTGCAGTATAATGCATGAATCGTAATAGGATGCTAGCAAAAGGCGCTACACAATTCTGGAAAGTATGTTGTGCAAGTATCACAAAGAATCTATGTGTTTCTTTGGTGTAGAAGGAAGTAGTTTTATCATCTTAAAGTTTGTCACTGTAGAGAGTGAGCTAGAAAACTTGCAATATGGATGTATTTCAGGTGTTCGATATATATGCATTGTATTAGAGTATTAAGAGCATTGCACTCCTTGTGACTAATATTTCGTAAACCACATGGCTTCAACATTATAGCATGTTGAAGTGCAGAACCGTGCAGCCTTAGGAGTGCGTGTGTTTATGTTCTACGATTATTTCTCTCTTGCCAATATCTTCTTGGTACTGACCCTAGACATTATAACAATACTTCAGAATTCGTATCACAGATGATTTACGTAAAATGCTTGAAACCCTGTTCGTCTGAAGCTCCATCAAGCATAAGCCACACGTTTCTTCTTGACCATCTATAATATCACCACAACACTTGAGATAAAGGGAGCTAACCTCCTCGACGTGCATGCATCTGGAGAGACCTTGTGCACTTGCATGGGTGCCGTGAGTAAGAGTGGTGCAGCATTGTGGAGCGTTTCCAAACAACTGTCCAGAGGTAATGAACTCTAAATTTAATCTCATCTTCCACAGTGGTGGAGCAGCAGATGTCCCGGTGTTCAATTTCGAAGAGACCAAGAGCATTGATTCCTCATATTGCAGTCATGTAAACAACCATCGTTTCAGTGGTGGCCATTCCCAGATGCTGTAGCTCCCACCAAGACTCTCTCCATCACAAAAAAGTGATTTCAGTCATACGCTGACCAGCAGTTACAGATTCGGCTCACTCTGTTCCTTCATTAGATGTGGAATGTTGTTGGTATAGTACCGTCCTACCTATGGTCAGCTGCAAATTAAATCGGCTACAGTACTGCAGGGAGGGTTGTTCAAAGACAATCTTCCAATCTCCAACTTTATCCTGTGAATGCGAGAATACTCTTTGATTCCCATCCACATTGGGAAAGATGGCCAATAGTAACTGTAAATTCCGCATTATGATCGAAGTGATAGAAATATGTAGTTAACCTAACTGCAACGGTATAGGACGCTGTCTGGTATACTTCGGTGTACATATCTGGGAACAGAGAATGGGCGTACTGCACAGTCAGCTACCTATATATGGCACTCGCAAAGAAATGGAGGATTGGTTTAGTGATGAACAGAAATTGGGTAGCATACAGCCACGTCATTGGTTGGCATTGAGATTACGCAAAAACTAGTGAAATTGCTTAAGTTGATCACACAATCAATTGTGGTGCTTATTACAGTACATCGCCCCATATTGAGAGTGTTATTTCCATCACATCCGTCCACTGTTACATTGTTGATTACCACATATTGATTGACTGACAACACATGTTGGAAATGGAGAGCGTCTTTGTGGGGGCAACACCTTCTGGAATGGTCACTGAATCTGTGATCGTGTACACGACTGCAAAATGAGGAATCAATGCTCTTGGTCTCTTTGAAATGGAACACCAAGACATCTGCTGCCCCCTCACTGTGGAAGATGGGATTAAATGTAGAGTTCATCACCTTCAGACAGCTGTTTGGAAACGCTCCACAATGCCACAAACTCTTCCAGTTCCCATAAGTTGCGATGTCCTCCATATTTCTGCCATCCTGTATACTGTGGGATCAGCATAGTTTACACTATGTAATGTCTAGCTTTCTGTGAGAGCCAGTGGATCGAAACGTGTTGATGTCGGTTTAGCATTTGACAGGGACCTCGAAATCGTGGTGGAATAGCAAAATGCATGGTGGTGTACAAATGGTTGAAATGGCTCTGAGCACTATGGGACTTAATATCTGAGGTCATCAGTCCCCTAGAACTCAGAACTACTTAAACCTAACTAACCTAAGGACATCACGCACATCCATGCCCGAGGCAGGATTCGAACCTGCGACCGTAGCGGTCGCGCGGTTCCAGACTGAAGCGCCGAGAACCGCTTGGCCACACCGGCCGGCGTGGTGGTGTTCAAAGCTGTAGTCATACACTGCTTGGATGTGTTGCAGCAGAAAAACAATATATGAAACTGTTTATGAAAGAACAACACAAGAACCCTCTCATTGTGGCTGATAGTCGATATGGTCTTCCTACAGTAAAGGCAGCAAAACTTTACATAGGTCCATGGAAGCACCTCCAATCACCGGTCATCTGCTCCAGTCGACCAGTACATGTATGGGATCACCACATATGGTCGATGTCCACACATAGACGGTATTTGTTTCCCCAAAATATTGGAAGAGAGAGATGTAGTAAAATCTTATTGGGTTCTCTACCATGTAACGTTAGCGAAGTTTTTTATAGCTCATAGTTTCACTCCGCTGGGTGTTACAAAAATAACAAGGGGAGAGTGAGATACTGTTCTGTCAACGAAGAAATGGTCATCATTATACTGTCGCATTTCTGGCGAAGTAATCATAGGCACATAATATAGGAGATTAGGACATGTACAGAGTGATACACTACTGGCCATTGAAATCGCTACACCAACAAGAAATGCAGATGATAAACGGGTATTCATTGGACAAATATATTATACTAGAACTTTTACATTTTCACGCGATTTTGGTGCATAGATCCTGAGAAATCAGTACCCAGAACAACCACCTCTGGCCGTAACAACGGCCTTGATACGCCTGGGCATTGAGTCAAACAGAGCTTGGTTGGCGTGTACAGGTACAGCTGCCCATGCAGCTTCAACACGATAACACAGTTCATCAAGAGTAGTGACTGGCGTATTGTGACGAGCCAGTTGCTCGGCCACCATTGACCAGATGTTTTCAATTGGTGAGAGACCTGGATAATGTGCTGGACAGGGTAGCAGTCGAACATTTTCTGTATCCAGAAAGACCCGTACAGGACCTGCAACATGCGGTCGTGCATTATCATGCTGAAATGTAGGGTTTCGCAGGGATCGAATGAAGGGTAGAGCCACGGGTCGTAACACATCTGAAATGTAACGTCCACTGTTCAAAGTGCCGTCAATGGGAACAAGAGGTGACCGATACGTGTAACCAATGGCACCC
Source organism: Schistocerca nitens (assembly GCF_023898315.1). Taxonomy (NCBI): domain Eukaryota; kingdom Metazoa; phylum Arthropoda; class Insecta; order Orthoptera; family Acrididae; genus Schistocerca; species Schistocerca nitens. The sequence goes on from NC_064617.1 coordinate 889,814,214, forward strand.
CATACCATCACGCCGGGTGATACGCCAGTATGGCGATGACGAATACAAGCTTCCAATGTGCGTTCACCGCGATGTCGCCAAACACGGATGCGACCATCATGATGCTGTAAACAGAACCTGGATTCATCCGAGAAAACTACGTTTTGCCATTCGTGCATCCAGATTCGTCGTTGAGTACACCATCGCAGGCGCTCCTGTCTGCGATGCAGCGTCAAGGGTAACCGCAGCCGTAGTCTCCGAGCTGATAGTCCATGCTGCTGCAAACGTCGTCGAACTGTTCGTGCAGATGGTTGTTGTCTTGCACACTTCCTCATCTTTTGACTCAGGGATCGAGACGTGGCTGCACGATCCGTTACAGCCGTGCGGATAAGATGCCTGTCATCTCGACTGCTAGTGATACGAGGCCGTTGGTATCCAGCACGGCGTTCCGTATTACCCTCCGGAACCCACCGATTCCATATTCTGCTAACAGTCATTGGATCTCGACCAACGCGAGCAGCAATGTCGCGATACGATAAACCGCAATCGCGATAGGCTACAATCCGACCTTTATCAAAGTCGGGAACGTGATGGTACGCATTTCTCCTCCTTGCACGAGGCATCACAACAACGTTTCACCAGGCAACGCCGGCCAACTGCTGTTTGTGTATGAGAAATCGGTTGGAAACTTTCCTCATGTCAGCACGTTGTAGGTGTCACCACCGGCGCCAACCTTGTGTGAATGATCTGAAAAGCTAATCATTTGCATATCACAGCATCTTCTTCGTGTCGGTTAAATTTCGCTTCTGTAGCACGTCATCTTCGTGGTTTAGCAATTTTAACTGCCAGTAGTGTATTTATAGACTGTAATCTGATATCAACGTATGTGAATGTTATGCTTCTGAATTTCTGTGTGCAGCCCATGTATACCCTGCATGGTTGTGAATTTCCTCCCGTGTATTAGCGTGCTATTTTTCTCGGTTGGTTGGTTGGTTTCGGGGAAGGAGACCAGAAAGCGTGGTCATCGGTCTCATCGGATTAGGGAAGGATTGGGAAGGAAGTCGGCCGTGCCCTTTCAGAGGAACCATCCCGGCATTTGCCTGGAGTGATTTAGGGAAATCACGGAAAACCCAAATCAGGATGGCCGGACGCGGGATTGAACCGTCGTCCTCCCGAATGCGAGTCCAGTGTCTAACCACTGCGCCACCCCGCTCGGTATTTTTCTCGTTTTAATAGCTCTCTACCTGGCAGCCTTCCAACTAATGGAACAGTGCCGTCGGAACGTGGTGGGATTTTGGGATCTGTAATGTGGTGAGGGTCATCTCTCACTCGCCGAAATCAGGTGGATTCTGATGCTGTGTATGAAAGAATGGGAGATTCGCGAGAACACGACAGGTAAGCGATACTGTGACGAAGGGGGATTTGAGACGTGAGCTCTATACCGTTTCTTCTAAGTACTGTGGGCAGACATATTACAACCTCACACATACGTCTTGTGAATTGAATGCAATGAGAAAATTAGGGGTTAATATGAAGGTTTCTATTGCAAGACAATCAACAACAGAAGTCCTGTCTTTCTTTTTCTCGATAAATAAGAGACAACATTTGTCACTGAGTTTTGAGTGCCCATAAATGAATAGATTGACATCTTAATAAGTAGACTAAATTTACATTTACACCTATATGCTTACTTCATAAGCCATCATAAGGTGTGTGTCTGAGGGTATCATTCCCTTTCCTAATCCACTCACAAATAGATTGAGGGGAAAAAAGACTACCCTATTAGCGCTAGTTTATCATATCTTTCCTTCACGGTCTTTATACTAAATTTACGTTGGCTGCAGTAGAATCCTCCTGCAGCCAGCTTCAGATATCGGTTTTCGTCTCCCTTCACCATCTGAATAACTTCTTTTATCTCATCATACATTTCTTCAATCTCTTCGTTACATACGGAGCTAGTTGATATATAAACTTGTACTACTGTGATAGGCGTGGGTTTCGTGTGTATCTTGGCTACAATAATGCGTTCTCTATGCTATTTGTAGTAGCTTACCCGCGCTCCTATTTTTTATTCATTAATTATTAAACCTATTTCTGCATTACCCCTATTTGATTTTGTAATTATAACCCTGTATTGACCTGTCCAGAAGTCTTGTTCCTTCTGACACCGAACTTCACTAATTCCCACTATATCTAACTTTAACCTATCCATTTCCCCTTTTAAATTTTCTAACCTGCCTACCCGATTAAGGGATCTGACATTCCACACTCTGACTTGTAGAACGCCATTTTGTTTTCTCCTGATAACGACGTCCTCCTGAGTAGTCCGTGTCTGGAGATCCGAATATTTTACCCAAGAGGACGCCATAAATCATTTAACAATACAGTAAAGCTGCATGCCCTTGGGAATAATTACAGCTGTAGTAGCCTATTTCTTTCAGCTGTTCGCAGTGCTAGCACAGCAAGGCCGTTTTGGTTAATGTTACAAGGCCAGATCAGTCAATCATCCAGACCGCTGCCTCTGCAATTACTGAGAAGGCTGCTGCCCCTCTTCAGGAACCACTCGTTTATCTGACAGGTATTTTTTATTGCTGACTGTTGTTGTTGTTGTTCATGTTGTTGTTTTATTTTGTTTTAGGGTGTAAACAATTATGGTTATACGTGCCCACGTCAAAACTGTAGAACGCAAAGACAAAGAGAGAAGTTAAAAGCGACTACATGTCAATCACAATCGACGGAAGAGAAGACAGCCAAAAACAGGCACCTGGAGAAAGGTCTATAAAATAGATAAACGGAGGCCCAGAACTAAAAATTAAAAGGCTTTCGCCATATTGCTGCAATGGACAAAAGAAATAAGCGGTCGACAGAGTTTGCAGCATTTGCTAAAAGGCAAATAACTCAGACGAAAAACACAAATGAGAACATGAGCGGGTAAAAAAAGGGCATTTCTTCAGGAAATGGTGGATCATCAAAAGTTGAGCACAATGTGCACAAAGTGGTGGGGGAGCACCGTTTAACAAATGGAGATGGCTAAAATGGACTGTGCCAATACACAACCCAGTTAAAATTATCTCCTTGTGGCGAGAGGTTCGAGAGGAGGTCGTCCAAGCCGTTCGGAGAGGCTCAATAACCTGGAGCTTGTTCCCATGAAGGGAGGACCAATGGTGATGCCAAAGTGACACCACCTGTTAACAGACCGCAACACAGAGATCATTGGAGGGAATTTAAGAACCAGAGGGCCGAGGTACGAGGACTGCAGCCTTGGCAGCAGCCTCAGCGGTCTCGTTTGCTGTCACACCGACGTGACTAGGAACTCGCATAAACATCACAGCGGCTCCATGAAGAGTGAGCTGTTGACAGCCTTCCTGGACCTGGTGCGCTAAGGGATGGACGGTGTACAGCACACAGAGACTTTGAAGGGCACTGAGAGAGTCTGAACAGATGATGCAATTGAAAAGCCTGTGTCGCCGGATGTACTGCATGGCCTGATACAGGGCGAAGAGCTCTGCAGTAAATACTGAGCAGTGTTCTGGAAGCCGATACCGGAAGACGTCGGCGCAAATGACGAAGGCACACTCGACACCACCGTCAGTCCGAGGGCCATCCGTGTACACAGATGTCCTATCGCACAGTTCCATGTAAAGGTCGAGTAACTTAATGGCGATAGAGCGAGTCTGTAGGAAGCGAACGAAGTCCAAGGAGAACACAGGCTACCACACGAAGTCAAGCTTGTGAAGAGTTCACACTCACTGGCAAAGTTGCAGGTAGCGTGAAGTTAAGCTGCTGGAGCAAGAGGGACGTGCCCCTTATTGTCGACCAAAGGAGTCATTGAAGAAAGAGGCATCAGATGGTTGGCCACAGACGGCAGACAAACGGGATGCATATCTGATGAGGAAAAAGTCACGGTGGTAAGACCGGTAGTTCGCCAGCTTCTGCATACAGACTCTCAACTGGGCTAGTGTAAACGTCACCAGTGGCCAAACAGATCCCTTGATGGTGGATAGTATTGAGACAGCGTAAGAGGAATGGACGTGCAGATGCATAAACGAAGCACCCATATTCTAGTTTCGAACATATAAGGGACCGGTACAAATGGATGAGGGTGGTTCGATCCGCTCCCCAGGAAGTACCATTGAGGACACATAGGACACTGAGGGACCACATACAGTGGGCTGCCAGGTAAGAGATCTGAGAGGACCAAGAAAGTTTCCTATTGAGCAGGAGCCTCAAGGAATTTCGTAGTTTCAACTAATGGGAAAGTAACAGGACCAAGATGTAAACACAGTGGAAGAAACCAATTGTCAGTGGAAAAACGAAACCCATTGTCGATGCTACATGAGTAAAGCTGATAAAGACATCGCTGAAGATGCCACTCAATGAGACAAGTCGTGGAGAGAAGCCTGTGTCAACGAAAAGGGAGCTGGAGATGCCTGGCCAGAGAAAGGCCATTGTAGAGTTAATGGCGATAGCAAAGAGGACGACTCTCAGGATGGAAACCCCAGGCACATCTTTTCAGGATAAAGGTGTCCAACAAGGAAGCATTCACACTACCTTGAAAACTCGGTTTTTTAAAAATTCCTGAAGGAAACGAGGCATGCAGCCTCGGAAGCCCCACATGCAGAGAGTACTGAGGATACCAGTCCTCCAGCAGGTGTCGTAGGCTTTCTCCAAACCGAAAAACACGGCAGAAAATCATTCATTATATGGGTGGACAAAGTGACGAGATGGTCAACAGCAGAACGGCGCGTTCGAAATCCACACTGTGCAATGGTTAGTAAATTGCGAGACTCGAGCCACCAAACCAGCCGGGCATGAATTATAGGCTCCATCATCTTACGAACACAGCTGGTGAGAGAATGGGGCAGTAGCTGAAAGGAACGTGTTTGTCCTTACCTGGATTAGGTGTGGGTTTGACAGTGGCTTTACGCCAGAGTCTGGCAAACGTGCCCTCTGCCCAGATGCGGTTGCGCGTATGAAGCAGAAAATGCTTGCCCGCAAGAGAATGGTGCTGCAATACCTGAATGTGAACATCGTCTGGCCCTAGGGCAGAGGATCGAGATGAAGTGAGAGCATGACCTAGCTCCCTCAAAGAAAAGGTGGCATTGTGGCTCTCATGATTCTGAGAAGAGAAGGGTATCGCCCAAGCCTCCTCCGCTCGTTTCCGATAGAGGAAGGCAGGCTGATAGTGGGAGGAGCTTGAAAACTCCGCAAAATGGCGGCTCAAGGTGTTGCAGGTAGCAATAGGGTACACGATGACAATGTCTGGAACTGTCAGGCCAGAAATTGGGGCCGGCCGGAGTGGCCGAGCGGTTCTAGGCGCTACAGTCTGGAACCGCGCGACCGCTACGGTCGCAGGTTCGAATCCTGCCTCGGGCATGGATGTGTGTGATGTCCTTAGGTTAGTTAGGTTTAAGTAGTTCTAAGTTCTAGGGGACTGATGACCTCAGAAGTTAAGTCCCATAGTGCTCAGAGCCATTTGAACCATTTGAACCAAAAATTGGGGAATGGATCTTGGTCCCAGAGAACCGTTGGAGGCTGGCCCACGCAATGGAAGAGGGAGTGCAACTGTTAAAAGTAGCGAATGGACTCCATCTAGCGTTTTTGCTATTCCAAATAACGTGATGACACTGTGCACGTAACTGTTTATAATCAGTGCAGTTTTCCATCGTAGAATGTTGGTTAAAAACGCGGAGAGCGCGTCTTCGCGCGAAAATTGCGTAGCGACACACGCCAGTCCATCAAGGGACCGGGGCATGACGTGGTAAAGAGGAAGAGCGAGAAATGGAACGTTCTGCGGTGGTAAGGCTAACGTTTATATGATATTCTACTTGGTCTTTACAACTGGGGAAATGTTGTTCGCTGGAGGTCGCCTGGGAAGAGTAAAGCCTCCCGTCGGCCTTAGTAAGCCGCCATTTGGGTGTGCACTTAAATGGGGTAGATGTCAGCAAATGTATAACACACAGGAAATGGTCACTCGGGTATGTATCAGAGAGAATGGACCATTGGAGACGATGGGCAAGCTGGGCAGTGCAGAAGGATAGGTCCTAATGGGAATAGGTGTGAGTGGAGCCTGAAAGGAATGTGGGTGCTTCTGTGCTAAAGCAGGAGAGGCTAACTTGATTGAGGAAGTCGGCCAAGAGGGTACCTCTCGGACAAGTCCTGATAGAATCCCAAAGGGGATTGTGCACATTAAAGTCACCGAGCAGCAGAAAGGGCTGAGGTAGCTGCACAATAAGCTGAAGTAAGTCTGCCCTAATGACATCAAATGATCGAGGGATGTAAATGGTAAAGGGTTAAAGGTGAACAAAGAAAAAGGCGAACTGCAAGAGCTTGAAGGCGGGTAGTCAGGGAGATGGGCTGACTATGAACGTCATCCCGTATGAGCAGCATGATTCCCCCAACGAGGTGGAATGCTGTCCTTGGGGGAAGGTCAAAACGGTCCAGGAAGAAATGCGAGATGTCAAGGCGATCATGAGGACGCAATTTTGTTTCCTGAGGGCTTAGAACAAGTGGACGCTGTGATTCTAAGAGCAGCTGTGAATCCTCTTTGTTGGATCGAAGACCGTGAACGTTCCATTGGAGAGGAATCGTGACGAGAAAAAAACGAAGGGGTGTCACCTCGGTGGCTGCCGAGTGCCAGCCTTCGAATACTCGCTGCTACAGGACACAAATGCAGGAGATTCTGCTCCATGGGGTCTACAGAAACATCGGCATTCTTCTATCAGTCTGCAGAGTCAGGGGCAGAAAGACGGTTGGTGGTGAGCACAGGCAATACGGAGATCGGCTGGGCGAGGGTATCACATGGCGACACTGCCAAAGAGGATCTTCGAGTCGCTGAAGGAGAAGATCGTTCGCCTTTGTTTGACTTCTTAGAGCCTTTCCAGTTGGCAGAAGAAGACTCAGATGTTGGTTGGCTGGAGAGACATAGGAAGTCTTCACTGGAGTATTCCTTTTGTCCTTTCCAGCCTGTTGGTTGTGTAGCTGGTGACGTCGCCCCATGAGGTGAAAGTTTGGTGGCGTGTTACACAACTGGATGAGGAGACAGGGACGCTACCATGCTACTGGGCGATTTCACAACAGCAGTGCTAATTTTGAACTCACATGTCTGTGTGGTCATGTCCTTCGTGGAGCGAGATATATCAAGAAGAGTACTGTAAGTGCCAGATGGTGAAACGCAGAGTTTCTGACTATCCAACAACTTGCGAGCGACCAGGTAAGGCTCTTTTCCCTTCACATAGATATTCTGAACAGCCTGCTCATCGAGATACATGAGACAATCGCAGGAGGAGGCGTCATGGTCGCTGTTGCAGTTACTGCAGCGGTGAGAAGCAGGTGGACAATCGCCCTTGTGAGCATCCCTACCACAGATTACACATTTGACTGGGCGTTGACAGGACTCTCGAGTGTGGTTGTAATGATGACACTGGTAGCAGCACATCGGGCTAGGAATATATGGTCTGACTGTGATAACTTCATGACCTGCTTTGATCTTTGACGGAAGAACCACTCAATGAAAAGTGAGAAAGAGAGTGCGTGCAGGCACTAAAGAGCCATCTGCTTTTTTCATCGCTCGGTGGACTGCAATGACATCCTGATGAGAGAGGTACATTTGGATTTGTGCCTCGGTCAGACCATCGAGCAGTTGGGGAGTAAATATCGCTATGGAAATTTCAGTGTTCGAAGGGCCTCGACAGGAACAGGGATCCCATGGAGGAGTGAAGCTGCCAGCAGTCGTTATGCCTGAAAATCAGAAGCAGTCTCCAAAAGCAAAGTGCCACTGTGTAAACGAGAGCAGGATTTCACAGGGCCAGAAATTGGATCAACGCCTTTGTGAATAATAAACGGAATTACTGTAGCAAAATACTGACTGTCTTGAGTACGTGAAACCACAAGGCAGCATGATGCAGCTGGGAGGGTCTTTGAATCGTTAGCCTCATTCCGTTTACTTTTCGTGGCCGTTGGCTGTGAAGATGATTGGCTCATTGCGAGAAAATCCCCCATGATTGCAAGCATCTCCGATAGCACACTCCTTCCAACTAGGGTCCCCTTCAGAAAGGGGAGCACCCGCCTTAGGTAATTGTTCACACTCAGGTCACACCTCCCTAACGCCTGGCAGAGGGACAAATCGGCAATTAGGGAAGGTAGCAACTCAGGCAATCACCTTTCCCTGGGTCTAGCCTGTACTGGGGGGGTACGTGCGAACCCTACCTGCCGACCCAGGGCTGGGAATTACGCTTTACCCAGTCATCTGCCACACGTCAGACTCGTGGGCTGGACTTCAGGAACAGGGAGGAAAAAGAAAAAGAGAAACCTGAAACGCAGAAGAAGAGGAAGGACAGGAGAAGCCGAACGAAGAAAGAAAAAAGGAATGAAAAACAGTGGAGAGTATTCTGATATTGACTACCGAAAATGCAGAATAATTTCCAAAAACAGCCCAAACATATTCCCCAAGGGAGGGGGGAAGAGAACAGCAAGAGCATAGACATGCAGCATGGAAGGGAAAATATGCTGCAAAGGCTGAGGCCCCATGGTAGCTAAGCATGTACCTGCCAAATAGTGGCGAGCCTCATGGGGGGTTTGCTCACTGTGTTAGCATTTCTGGGATACTTCGAAAACATATATCAGAAGGTTTAGTTTTGCAGGAGAGATGAGGGGACACATATTTTTCAACACCCTGGTATTTACCCCAGCGACATTTAAGCATCCAGTCCTTGTGAGAAAGATAGGACAACTTTTGCGAATTTGGAGTCATTAACAGCTGCTTGGGATGGCGAACGATGGATTGTCGGCCGCGAGCAGTACAGTCCTGATGTGCGGACGAAGGTTTGTGACCCAGTAGCAGCTGTTCACATGAAATCCGCTGGCAAAGGCGTTGTGAAAATGGAGGGAAGAGCGAAACATCCTGATGCCCCACAGCCCGACAGGTCTCAGTGTGACTAGTTTGGGAGCAATATACCAGAATTCCAAGTGACCTACTTCCATCAGCGAAATGTGGTAACTGATAGAAAGAATGCAATTAGCGCAGGATTTCAGTCATTTGACGACGGTTACCACCCAATTTGGTATCAGAGGAATGATTGCCTAGCCTGTTGGAAGCCTACAGAAACATCTTGGAAACGACTACAACGGTTATCTGACGAGTATAATTCGACTGCGGGAAAAAAATTACTCACGGTGCAAAGGGTCTCTCATGATCATTTCAATAATTGCCTATCAATCCGATATTAATGACATGCCATCAGACGGGTGTAAGCGATGGTGATAGTACCAGGGATACGATTATTTAAAATCTTTGAACCTGTAGATGATAAATTGTATGTTGAAGCGAAAAGAGTTTGAGCGCTAGGTGGAACTGCTAGCTTCTCGTTCTTCTTGCAGTGACTTCGGAATCTTCTGAGATGGCTCGTATGTCGGCAGCCAGTACTGATCTGTTTCATGTAGGGTAGTACCACCTGCACACTTCTGCGAATCAGGGACTGGCTGTGCATCTTCGTTACAGAGATCATTGAGTAGTACAGACAACAGCACATCAATGTCCTGCTCCAGCAAGCTAACCAGGTGCGCAACAAGATCCCATTACACCGATACTGATACTTCTCCCGACTTGTTGGAGGTCGCTGCAGCCCCTAACAAGTGAGTGATCGTTGCTGCTGCTGGTCTGGACACGTCGGAGATCACTACTGAACAAAGAAGAAGAAGCAATAAGTAGCCATACAGGCAACGAAAGTGGAGTTGAGCAAAGGAAAAAATTGAATTGCAGAGAAGTTAAATAAATATGTATACTTAATTTTATGGTTCTTCCTATTATGCTGCTGCAATGTGATGCACGATCTCGACTGCTGCTGGCTACGCTGCACTGTTCTTCTTATTCCACAGACTGATTAGACTTGGATAGCTGTCATGTCTACCCTATATACCTGACATAGTGATCGTGTGACCGGATACAATGTTCCTGTGTTCCTGTTGGCTCCTGATGAATGTGGTGAGAGTGAACAACAGCGCCTTCTGGTGGTGGCATTACAAACTAACTCACTCAACACCCAAACAGCTCTGGTAATTTCAGAATAGTTAGGCAGTTCCAGCACATCTGTATGAGTCCGGAAATGCATATCACTCAATCCCACTCCATTGGCATTATTTGTCTAAAAGTATTCATCCTACACTCATCTGTTAAATTTTCTTTCCACTCATTAAGTAGGAGGCTATGGATACAGTCCTCATCTCTGTGCTTGCATGTATTACACTTATTAAATTCATCCCTGTTCATCACCAGCGTTTCCTCATTCCTCAATTGTAAACATGGATGCTTGCGCTAGAGTGGGTGAACTTCTTGCCTCTGGCAGTTAAGAAGACTAACTGGACTTTTCTTGAATGATCTACAGTCCCAGCACATGCATTTATCAGCATGAGTTAAAATGTAACTTAGCCCCATCCTGCTGGATCTTCATTATTTGATGAAGCATACTCATACTCTTCATATTCTCATCAGTATCATCGCTTTCCAAGCATTGTGCAGCATAATTTCAGCTAATATACCGTTAAACTCCTTCTTCTCCAGCACAGACATCTCATCCATTGAACACGTAGTTCACAGTGAACACTTACGTCTATCATCTCAGGAAATTCAACAAAGACTGAAGGTCCCTCACAAGTGGGTAAGGGGAGGGGATGTGGATTAGTGGGGTAGGGGTGGTGGTGGAGGTGGGGAAGGTCAACATTGTCCTCTGGTGCTGGTGTTGCGAACTAGGTCAGTTGGTCTCTGGACCTCAAGGTGAATGCACTGGATGCAACTACTCTCTAATGCTCTATCAGTGACAACTCAGATTGTTTAAACAAACAATGCGTACAAAATAAAGACTTACATCCATCCTATCTGGCAACCCAGCACAGTTTTGGGAAGGCGTGGGGGGAGGAAAATGGTAATGGGGGAGGTCAACAGCGCCCTCTGTTGGTTCTGTTGTGAACTAGGTCAGTAGGTCTGCGGAGCTCAAGGAGAACACACGAAATTTGATATTCCTGCCAATAAATTTGAATTCCCACAATTTTTTTAATTGCCCATCCCGTCCAAGGGAGGGGTGGAGGGGGAAGGGAGGTGAGGGGAGGAGAGGGGGAAGGGGTGGGGGAGGCGCCCACTTGCTAGCTGTGGAAAACCACTGACATCATTTGGGATGTGTGCACCTGAATGTACACAACTCGTTCTAACATGTGCTCATGCCAGATTTATCCCACTTCACTGGTCAAATGCCAGAGCTAACATCTTGGTCCATCAATAACCTCCCCATCATCATCTATGTACTGCTTGCAGCAGAGGACGTCCCTTCATTGGGCCAAACAAATGAAAGTCGGAAGGTGCAAGGTCCAGGTCAGCACTATCAACGGAGTTTTCCAATTTAACAGTGAGGTGTTTGTGAACTGTCGATCACCTCGAATGAGGGTGTCTGCATTTTACAACATTGCTGGAGACAGCTATGTATGGCCAGTCGGCGCACCGGAGAACAGACAGGTTTGTGCAATCTCATTCCAGTGATGACATATGCCTCGCCCAGCAACTCACAGTGCTTTTGTTCACTGCCAAGACTCTGTAGACATTCCACAAGCGCCTGTGAATATCTGTGATGCTCTGGTTTCCCGCCAACAGAAACTCAATGACAGTTCTCTGCCCGCATCTCGTGGTCGTGCGATAGCGTTCTCGCTTCCCACGCCCGGGTTCCCGGGTTCGATTCCCGGCGGGGTCAGGGATTTTCTCTGCCTCGTGATGGCTGGGTGTTGTGTGCTGTCCTTAGGTTAGTTAGGTTTAAGTAGTTCTAAGTTCTAGGGGACTTATTACCACAGCAGTTGAGTCCCATAGTGCTCAGAGCCATTTGAACCATTTTTGACAGTTCTCTCCTTGGAATGCATGTCTGTTACAGATTGCTGAAGACGACATATAGCGCCGCCACCTATCGGAACTTCATTAAACTATAGGGGCTGAAGTGGGAATATTCCACGATGTCCCACCATAAAATCAGCATTTTTTTCAACCGAAATTGGCCGACAGCAAAAATTGTGTTGTGTTACTTATTAAATGCCCCTCGTACGTTCACAGAATTTTACCATTTAACACTATGCAGTCTGGAGTCCACTTGTCATAAACTTCAACAAAGCACCACCACTTCTACGACGCATATTTCCAGAAAAAAAACCAATCATTAGCAGCGATCGTAAACAGTAAAAAAAGGTTCGAAGCAATATTTTAGTGATTGAATGCAAGTTCAGAGTAATACTGTTTACTGCGTCTGCACAAAAAGTTCCAAGACTGATTTTATTCCTTGCTTACACTTGACGACAGTACAGTAACTACGGTGGCAGCTCGAACTAACAACTCCAAACAACATATGCGTTTTCAACCCATCAGCAGGTAGTGGATGTGTGGCTGTAGTTTGCAAAAGTTGTGTTACACTGACAGTGAAGCAAAGTCTCTATATCAAGTGTTCAAGACATCCACCAGAATGTGTGTGCTTTCTTTGTCCCACACACCTTGACTCCTGAACAAAAACAAAGATGTGTGGATGCCTGACATGAGTTGTTTGGAGTGCCAAACATGGACAATTGTTTTCTGGAAAAAATCATCACAGGTCACGAGCTTTGGTGTTATCAAGAAGAACCTAACACATAACGACAGCTGGCATAAATTCACATCGACAGCACTTTGACGACATAACCAAAGTTCAAGCGAATGTGAGGTGCAAGTTGAACAGCATCCCATAGAAATACAGTTACACGGTCATGTGAACGCTCAGAGGGTTGTACTCAAGTGTATGGAAGGGGCAGGGGGTGGGGGATGTGGAACGCCTGAAGCATTAAAGCCACAATCTTAACTTTTCTCTCTTTTATATATATATATATATATATATATATATATATATATATATATATATATATATATATATATATATATATAATATCACTCTCGGTCCTTCTTGGACTGATGGAGTATATTGGTTCCAATTATGTACATTTAAAAGTTCCAAAGATAACAGGCAGTCCAAGTTTGTAAATATAATGTAACTGGCGCACGACTAGGACCAAAAATTTTACAGTATATTACTCTAAATTTACAGTATATTACTCTAAATTTTGGTTCTAAATTTACTGCAGAACCATGGAGGAGGAGAGTAATGTTTAACGTCCCATCGACAGCGAGGTCATTAGAGACGGAACACAAGATCGGATTAGGGAAGGATGGGGAAGGTAATGGGCAATGCCCTTTCAAGGGAACCACCCCGGCATTTGCCTGGAACGATTTAAGGAAATCACGGAAAACCTAAATCAGGATGGCCAGAGACAGGTTTGAACCGTCTTCATCCCATATGCGAGTCCAGTGTGGCAGAATTATGCCCGGAACATTTAGTTACTGCTTAATCCATATGCTGACAATGAATGACTCGTTCCCATAGTCCTTCAAATCTGTCATACTTGTTTTTCAATATTTCTTGGAATTCATTAATTTTTGGTGACATAGTAGCCAGTATTGTAAGAGAGACAGGATACGTGTAAAAATATCTAGAACGACATTGAAACTGACAATTTGCTTCCGTTTCAAATACATAATCAGCGGTATAGGTTCATTCATCCATGTTCTCATCTACATCTATTATCCTCTTCAAAAATGACACCAGTTCGCTGCGATATAAGGTTTCCCCCAATGAGGTGCAAAACTCAACCGGTCATTTTCCTTACTTCCTCATCTTGAGCGCAGATTGTTCTATACGACTCAAAAAAAAAAAAAAAAAAAAAAAAAGAGAGAGAGAGAGAGAGAGAGAGAGAGAGAGAGAGAGAGAGACTGTAGCAAGACTATTGACAGTGAGAAAAAGAATTAGCAGCATAAAACGTGTTAATTACTATTTGTTGCAATCCATTCAAATGATCAGCCATAACGGCAACTCCATCGTATGTATCTGTTAGTATGTTCGTGAATTTTAAAACTCTTGACCAATAGCCGTGAAACACAAAAGTACCGAGGAAATTTGAGAGTAATTACACATATGAGTTGCTTAGTCAAGAATACCTGACACAAAAATAAAGTAAGTTATCCGCTTTCTTATTTTATTCATGGGGATGTTTGAAACAATACAGTCAAGTAATTCTATATTAGCTTCGACACTCTTGTAAGCAGATATGAATATCCTTAATGATGTTTCAGTTTTTCGTCAGCCCCCGGTAGCTGAGTGTTCAGCGCGACAGAATGTCAATCATAAGGGCCCGGGTTCGATTCCCGGCTGGGTCGGAGATTTTCTCCGCTCAGGGACTGGGTGTTGTGTTGTTCTAATCATCATCATTTCATCCCCATCGACGCGCAAGTCGCCGAAGTGGCGTCAAATCGAAAGACTTGCACCAGGCGAACGGTCTACCCGACGGGAGGCCCTAGCCACACGACATTTAAGTTTTTCGTCATATTCACTGAGGAGGTGTACAAGTTTACTGTTGTAAAGTTGCATGCGAAAGCGCCATATGTAAGATTGGTAGTTGTGATGCATGATTGATTCAGCTGTAGGTTCAGCGAGTTGTATCACATTCTTCTCCTCATAAAAACTGCAGGCAGCAAAGTTGTACATGAGAGTGCCTGCTGGGATTTCCATGGTTTCACCTCTTAGGTGTACGATACGCTGTGAGCGCAATTGTTTACCTTACTGCCAACAGTGACATACCTATACAATGGTTATTACAACCTGTTAAGGCTCTTTGTGGAGTCAAGGTAACATGAAACCATGTGTCACAATTGTAATTAGTCATTTCCCTTAACCACCTGTGCATCGTCCATAGCACCAGAAAAGAAATTACAGTTTTTAATTCATCTAACCTCAAATCTAGGTCCACAGTAGTCTCACTGCAGGATCTCGTGCTGGTGACCTAGGATAGTAGGTAGCCATGTTCCCAGACTCTAGCGACGGCTTGTTGAGACATTCAGATAATATCGGTCCTTTCCTGAACCGTAATGTATAATTGCAAACTTACAAATTTTGCTGAAAATCATAAAAATCAGCAGCATTAATCCAAAATTACTGTATAATATCGCGTTTGTCAACCCTCGTAAGGAACAGCATTAAACTTTAACTTTTCCATTAGATTCTCCGTTGTTTCTACTTCATGCTAGTCGCTGTGTAAGCAATGCTCACTTTGGATCCTCTGAATACACGCCACTGAGTGGGTAGTCAGCATTTCTGTAGCCAAATACATGACAGGAGCCTATCACCTGTCGCAATACACCCAGCCAGAGCAAATACAACCCAACTGCTACCAGAATTCCTTCAGTTCGGCAAAATGCATCTGACTGGCTCAGTCTCCACATCTAGAACGTGCATCGAGCCTGCATGGCCCGCTCTGGTTCATAGCCATGACTGCCGGGCGCGCTTCGACTCGCGCTGCCCGGTCGGTACAGATGGGCAGACCGCTCCTGAATTGATTGAAAAAGCCAGATCTTTCTAAAGGGTGAATATTGATGATTCCGAAAAAATGTGTCTTTGGTGACTGTAATGAGCGGGATGAAAATTCTACTCTAGACTGCTGCAACAGCGCCCCACGCCGCATCTGAAAGAAAACGTTTCCCAAGCTATAAAAAATGTATACACCATGTGCACATGTGGATTTGCGTACCTTACCAATACATAAAGTTTTTCTCTTCCATGAAAACAGAAAATAAGGAAAGATTCGGGTTTTTTATCGATTTATTGGCTGGTGGGCAGTAGCTCTTCCATCTCAATAGTAATATTAATTACAATGACTTGAAAGGAAACATAGCTCGTTACACAGCCTCTGAGTGGAAAAAAATCTTCAACCAACTGAGAATCGAACCTGGACTCCTTCACTTCACAATCTGCCGCGTTGACGGTACAGTTACCGGGTCAGACGACAGAAAAATGCTTCAACACAGGCAGAAAACACTTCCAGCTTCAAGTTTCTGCTCTTGAGTTCAAAAGAATATCCCAGATTTCAGAAGTTCAATAAAAATTTACGTACTTGACTTGACTTGACTTAGCGCCGTACTCGGAAATTGTTGTCAGAGATAAAAGCTGTGGTCTTCAGCCACCGTGTGGTCAGAGCGTACCGCAAAGCAATTCAGGAATCACTCTCCCCCCCCCCCCCCCCCTACAGCTCAGGCTCCCCACCTAACTCTACATCTACATCTACATCTACATTTATACTCCGAAAGCCACCCAACGGTGTGTGGCGGAGGGCACTTCACGTGCCACTGTCATTACCTCCCTTTCCTGTTCCAGTTGCGTATGGTTCGCGGGAAGAACGACTGCCGGAAAGCCTCCGTGCGCGCTCGAATCTCTCTAATTTTACATTCGTGATCTCCTCGGGAGGTATAAGTAGGGGAAGCAATATATTCGATACCTCATCCAGAAACGCACCCTCTCGAAACCTGGACAGCAAGCTACACCGCGATGCAGAGCGCCTCTCTTGCAGAGTTTGCCACTTGAGTTTGCTAAACATCTCCGTAACGCTATCACGCTTACCAAATGACCCTGTGACGAAACGCGCCGCTCTTTGCTGGATCTTCTCTATCTCCTCTGTCAATCCAACCTGGTACGGATCCCACACTAATGAGCAGTACTCACATATAGGCCGAACGAGTGTTTTTTAAGCCACCTCCTTTGTTGATGGACTACATTATCTAAGGACTCTCCCAATGAATCTTAACCTGGCACCCACTTTACCAACAATTAATTTTATATGATCATTCCACTTCAAATCGTTCCGTACGCATACTTCCAGATATTACAGAAGTAACTGCTACCAGTGTTTGTTCCGCTATCATATAATCATACAGTAAAGGATCCTTCTTTCTGTGTATTCGCAATACATTACATTTGTCTATGCTAAGGGTCAGTTGCCACTCCCTGCACCAACTCCCTATCCGCTGCAGATCTTCCTGCATTTCGCTACAATTTTCTAATGCTGCAACTTCTCTGTATACTACAGCATCATCCGCGAAAAGCCGCATGGAACTTCCGACACTAGCTACTAGCTCATTTATATATATATTGTGAAAAGCAATAGTCCCATAACACTCCACTGTGGCACGCCAGAGGTTACTTTAACGTCTGTAGACGTCTCTCCATTGATAACGACATACTGTGTTCTGTTTGCTAAAAACTCTTCAATCCAGCCACACAGCTGGTCTGATATTCCGTAGGCTCTTACTTTGTTTATCAGGCGACAGTGCGGAACTGTACCGAACGCCTCCCGGAAGTGAAGGAAAATAGCATCTACCTGGGAGCCTGTATCTAATATTTTGTGTGTCTTACGAACGAGTAAAGCGAGTTGGGTCTCACACGATCGTTTTTTCCGGAATCCATGTTGATTCCTACAGAGTAAATTCTGTGTTTCCAGAAATGACGTGATACACGAGAAAAAAAACATGTTCTAAAATTCTACAACAGATCGATGTCAGAGATATAGGCCTATAGTTTTGCGCATCTGCTCGATGACCCTTCTTGAAAACTGGAACTACCTGTGCCCTTTCCAATCGTTTGGAACCTTCCGTTCCTCTAGAGACTTGCGGTACACGGCTGTTAGAAGGGCGGCAAGTTCTTTCGCGTACTCTGTGTAGAATCGAATTGGTATCCCGTCATGTCCAGTGGACTTTCCTGTTGAGTGATTTCAGTTGCTTTTCTATTCCTTGGACACTTATTTCGATGTCAGCAATTTTTTCGTTCGTGCGAAGATTTAGAGAAGGAACTGCAGTGCGGTCTTCCTCTGTGAAACAGCTTTGGAAAATGGTGTTTAGTATTTCAGTTTTAAGCGTGTCGTCCTCTGTTTCAATGCCTTTATCATCCCAGAGCATCTGGATATGCTGTTTCGATCCACTTACTGATTTAACGTAAGACCAGAACTTCCTAGGATTTTCTGTCAAGTCGGTACACAGAATTTTACGTTCGAATTCACTGAACGCTTCACGCATAGCCCTCCTTACGCTAACTTTGACATCGTTTAGCTTCTGTTTGTCTGAGAGGTTTTGGCCGCGTTTAAATTTGCAGTGAAGCTCTTTGCTTTCGCAGTAGTTTCCTAACTTTGTTGTTGAACCACGGTGGGTTTTTCCCGTCCCTCACAGTTTTACTCGGCACGTACCTGTCTAAAAAGCATTTTACGATTGCCTTGAACTTTCTCCATAAACACTCAACATTGTCAGTGTCGGAACAGAAATTTTCGTTTTGATCTGTTAGGTAGTCTGAAATCTGCCTCCTATTACTCTTGCTTGTAAGCTCCCCGCAAAATATGTTAAATGAAAATTGTGAAATGGAACCATGTGTAACCTCCCCACAAAAATTAAGGAATGAAAATTGACCATAAACCAACAATAATATTAATTAAATAATGAAACATAAACGAAATGTAACCTCCTAAAAGAAATAATAATATCTGGTAAATTTTATAAGGACAGCAGCGCTGACCTTCGGCCCTGTATTCTGAATAACAAAAGCAAAAATTCTTACCTCAATAAAAACTGCAACTATTTCTGCTCTTATTTATCGACACAGCTTCGTGCAATGCTGGCGTATATATATATATATATATATATATATTTTTTTATTCTTGGAAGGAATGCATAGGAAATATTCTTTAAATTGAAATGAATTTTTTCCTTTAAAAAAGGTTACTTTATATTATAAAAATTACTATTGGGGCATTTTTTTCTGAACAAAAATTAATTACAATTAACATACATTACTAAATATGCGCAAGGCTGCTTGTTTACCTTCTACAACAATACTCATCCTCCAGAGTCCTGACCAGAGTCGCGACCAGAGCACACAGCCGACGCATGCCGACTCCCGCAGACTACTCCTGTCCACTCGCTACTAAAGCCGACCGACTACTACTGCAGACTTGCGCAGACACGCGACAAGCAACAACTAACAATAAACTACTCTCTGGTCAGAGATTCTGTAATGCCTCGCCCATCACCGGCGAAGCATACACCTTACATGCTAAACGGATAAACCTTCGTCCCTTGTTTTATATTCCTATTTACTTCCTTATTCAGGGATGCTGCAACGGCCTTATGATCACTGATTCCCTGTTCTGCGCTTACAGAGTCGAAAAGTTCGGGTGTGTTTGTTATCAGTAGGTCCAATATGTCATCTCCACGAGTCGGTTATCTGTTTAATTGCTCGAGGTAATTTTCGAATAGTGCACTCAGTATAATGTCACTCGATGCTCTGTCCCTGCCACCCGTCCTAAACATCTGAGTGTCTCAGTCTATATCTGGTAAATTGAAATCTCCACCTATGACTATAACATTGTGTGAAATGTATTCCAGATTTTCTCTCAGTTGTTCTGCCACTAATGCTGCTGAGTCGGGAGGTCGGTAAAAGGAGCCAATCATTAGCCTAGCTCGGTTGTTGAGTATAACCTCCACCCATAATAAATTACAGGAACTATCCACTTCTGTTTCACTACAGGATAAACTACTACTAACAGCGACAAACACGCCAGCACCGGTTGCATGCAATCTACGAGGTGTGGCTAGAAAAAAACCGGACTAGTACTGGTGAAACAATAAAACGAACGCAGTAAGGCTGAAAGTCGCGTGGCCTGTCACGTAACTCTCGCTCCGCCTACTGCTCGAGTTTCATCTGCCTCCTGCACTCAGTCTGCCCGTGGCGTCTGTTTTAAGTAGTTGACGTTTTGTCTGTGCGTCGGAAAATGTTGAGTGTACAGAAAGAACAGCGTGTTAACATCAAATTTTGTTTCAAACTAGGAAAATCTGCAAGTGAAACATTTGTAATGTTACAACAAGTGTACGGCGATGATTGTTTATCGCGAACACAAGTGTTTGAGTGTTTTAAACGATTTAAAGATGGCCGCGAAGACACCAGTGATGACACTCGCACTGGCAGACCATTGTCAGCAAAAACTGATGCAAACATTGAAAAAATCGGTAAACTTGTTCGACAAGATCGCCGTTTAACAATCAGAGCAGTGTCTGAGTTAACAGGAGTTGACAAGGAAAGTGTCGAACAAGTTTACCGATTTTTTCAATGTTTGCATCAGTTTTTGCTGACAATGGTCTGCCAGTGCGAGTGTCATCACTGGTGTCTTCGCGGCCATCTTTAAATCGTTTAAAACACTCAAACACTTGTGTTCGCGATAAACAATCATCGCCGTACACTTGTTGTAACATTACAAACGTTTCACTTGCAGATTTTCCTAGTTTGAAACAAAATTTGATGTTAACACGCTGTTCTTTCTGTACACTCAACATTTTCCGACGCACAGACAAAACGTCAACTACTTAAAACAGACGCCACGGGCAGACTGAGTGCAGGAGGCAGATGAAACTCGAGCAGTAGGCGGAGCGAGAGTTACGTGACAGGCCACGCGACTTTCAGCCTTATTGCATTCGTTTTATTGTTTCACCATTACTAGTCCGGTTTTTTTCTAGCCACACCTCGTATTCTTTATAAACACCGTCTGTGCCTTTGTAAAAATTTCGGCAGAATTTATCTCTGACTTCAGCCAGCTTTCTGTACCTATAACGATTTCAGCTTCGGTGCTTTCTATCAGCGCTTGAAGTTCCGGTACTTTACCAACGCAGCTTCGACAGTTGACAATTACAATACCGATTACTGCTTGGTTGCCGCGTGTCCTGACTTTGCCCCGCATCCTTTGAGGCTGTTGCCCTTTCTGTACTTGCCCGAGGCCATCTAACATAAAAAACCGCCCAGTCCACGCCATGCTCTGTTCTTACGGGTTGGATTGCAAGCTGGCTCACTGCTCCCCACCAAGGCAACTAGCTCTCGCTGACGAGATCGCAGACCACGCACCGACTTCAAGTGTCACTCTATTCTCTGTGCTCTTGGCACAATGATAACAGCATGCAACTCGCTTTCTTGACTGAGCACCTCTCTGTCCGAGTTCAGCTCTTTGTTCTTTGTATCCTTATCTTGGGTTGGGTTGGGTTGTTTGGGGAAGGAGACCATACAGCGAGGTCATCGGTCTCGTCGGATTAGGGAAGGACGGTGAAGGAAGTCGGCCGTGCCCTTTGAAAGGAACCATCCCGGCATTTGCCTGGAGCGATTTAGGGAAATCACGGGAAACCTAAATCAGGATGGCCGGACGCGGGATTGAACCGTCGTCCTCCCGAATGCGAGTCCAGTGTCTAACCACTGCGCCACCTCGCTCGGTTATCCTTATCTGATTTCTTCTAGTCTGTTCAGCTCTTTGTTCTTTGTATCCTTATCTTGAGTTGGGTTGGGTTGTTTGGGGAAGGAGACCATACAGCGAGGTCATCGGTCTCATCGGATTAGGGAAGGACGGTGAAGGAAGTCGGCCGTGCCCTTTGAAAGGAACCATCCCGGCATTTGCCTGGAGCGATTTAGGGAAATCACGGGAAACCTAAATCAGGATGGCCGGACGCGGGATTGAACCGTCGTCCTCCCGAATGCGAGTCCAGTGTCTAACCACTGCGCCACCTCGCTCGGTTATCCTTATCTAATTTGTTCTAGTCTGTTGCTCTTCTGTTTTCTTGTTAGGTGTACTATTATGTCTTCTTCTACGTCTGTTGCATTTATTGTTGCTGTTGTTGGTGTGTTGTAGCCTTTATGAAGGTTTTGATTACTTTTGGTGGATGTGAGCGGTGTTGGGCTCATGTTATGCGTTAGTTTAAACCTTGGTTCCTATTCTGTGTTTGGTTTCCCGCTGTTATTGTGATTATGCTGCTGTTCGCTCTCTCCGTAAGAGGCAGCAGTGGTGTGTATCAATATTCGCACATCGTACTATCTATGGTCTGGTGCTTATAGTTTCCTGCTGTGCTGTGTGCGAGCAGTCGGTCGGTTGGCGTGGAGCAGCGTGAAAATCTCCGCAGGGCGTAGTTTGGCTGGACCCGCTGGTGGTTCAAAAACGGCTCTGAACACTGTGGGACTCAACATCTGAGGTCATCAGTCCCGTAGAACTTAGAACTACTTAAACCTAACTAACCTAAGGACATCACACACATCCATGCCCGAGGCAGGATTCGAACCTGCGACCGTAGCGGTCGCGCGGTTCCAGACTGAAGCGCCTAGAACCGCTTTGCCACATCGGCCGGCCCCACTGGTGGTCTCTACACACTGTCAGAGTGTGTGGGGCTGCTCCCATTGCTACGAGGTCCGTGGCTCACCGATCCTGGACACGAAAGTTGAGTACGGATTTAATTTATCAGCAAGTCAAGACTGTTCACATTGTGCCGTTTCGTTCTTGTTGTTGGCTGTTGGCACATTCCCGCGAGCAACAACGTGTGTGTTCGAGTTGGCGAATGTTTAGCCACCGTCCAGTGGAGCCTAACTGTATTTGGTTATTTGCAATTGAGGTGCACCAGCGGAATTTTTCTGCCTTGTGGCCGTTAGCGTTCTGGTTACCTGCCCTGGCCGTTGACGTAAATTCAGGCAGTGTCCTTTCCCCACCGTCGTGTCACTGTCCACCACAGTGTGTACTTTAATAGCTTAATGTATGCTTGGTTGTGGGCATCCATGCCTTTTACGTTTTGCATTGAACTCCCGGTTGTGTGCTGGTCGAGTGGAGCGCAAGTTACCTTGTCGGTGGGTCCGTTGACTGTCTGTTGGTTGGGTTGTCGTCGGATTGAGAATGGTTGGGCTGACTGCCTGTCTCACCTAAGTGATCGTTAGTATTTCAAGTGCTGGCCGACCCCCGAAACTTCTGAGCGCCATTAGCTGCACTGCCTTTTCTTAGTTTCTGTTGTGTGTATTTGTATGGCTCATAGCTGATGGTTTTGTATTAAAGTTGAATGGCCTACAGCCATTTTAAAATTAAAGTCCCTTGCTTGTCAAGTGTTAGATTGTTTGGGCCTTCAGCCTGATTAATATATTGTTTAAAGATAAAGCCTTGGGCCTTCTGCCTACTAAAAATTATTTTAGTTGTGTTTTAAGCCATGGGCCTTCAGCCGTTTTAAAATTCAAGTACCTTGCTTGTTAAGTATTAGACTGTTTGGGGCCTTCAGTCCAATTTAAAATAAAACTTCGTTGTTTAAATTTATTTTACTTTGAGTTTTACGTCAAGGGGCCTTCAGCCGTTTTTAAATTAAGGATCTTTATCTTTCGAGCATCAGACTGTTCGGGGTCTTCAGCCTAATTGAAGATAAGACCTTCTGCCTTGTGTTTTTTTATTTAATTTTACCTTGCGTCTTAAATCATGAGCCTTCAGTCGTCTTTAAATTAAGGTTGTTGTTTTTCAAGTGTTAGATTTTGGACCTTCAGCCAAATTGTAGAACTTACTTAATGTGAGGCCTTCTGCCCTCTAAATATTCTCTTTGGCGTCTGAATTTTTAATTAATGGCTTTTAGCCGTTTTTTTTTAAGTAAAGTGGTTGTGCCCTTAAGGCATAAGATAGTGTGGCGTTTTCAGCCCATAACTAAGTTCAAGAATCTGTGCTGTAAAGTTTGGTCAAATATATAAAGTTATATGTATTCGAGGGTAAATGACAGCCGGTCATTTTGGCCCCTTTCCACAATTCCAACTACCTGCCCTGTCCAGCGAGTTTAGCAGGGCATTTCAGATAGGATACTAAATACAATTGTATGTATAACACATAATTACGAGGGCTATTCAGAAAGTAGGGAACGTTTCCGTCTGACGCCGCTAGGCGCGCACCGATCGCGTATATTTTGGTATGTGCGTGCTCGGCAGCTCAGTCGGCATCCATCCGTGACAGCGGGAACGTCTCCGTGCGTCTGGTTTTTTCGATATTCTAATTTGAAATGTGCGCTGCAATCGAAAATCCCGCCAGTTGTGAGGTGCGACCTGTGATACGGTTTTTGTTGGCAAAAAACCTAAAACCTACAGAAATTCATCGTGAACTGTGCGAACTACACGGAAACAACGTAATGAGTGAATGTTCCGTCCGGAAATGGTGCATTCGGTTTAAAAATAGCTGAACCAACGTTCATGATGAAGAGTGGACGACCGAGCATTGTGACTGACGATCTTGTCGCTAAAGTTGATGAAACGATTCGTGAAAACAGTCGCTTCACAATAAAGCGTTCGCTTTCTTTTCCACAAGCTTCACGGAGTTTGTTGTTTGAAATTGTCACTCAGAAGCTAGGCTAACATAAATTTTATGCGCGAAGGGTGGCCAAAATGCTTACAGAGCACCATAAAGAATAGCGAATGGAGGCAACGTCGATATTTCTGGAGGCCAACTATAAACTTGGCGATTCATTACTGGATCGAATCCTAACCGGTGACGAGATTTGGATGAAACACGTCAATTGCTGCGGCTGGTCCCGGCGGAGGTTCGCGTCCTCCCTCGGGCATGGGTGTGTGTGTCTGTCCTTAGGATAATTTAGGTTAAGTAGTGTGTAAGCTTAGGGACTGATGACCTTAGCAGTTAAGTCCCATAAGATTTTACACACATTTGAACATTTTGAACGTCAATTGCGAGACAAAATTACAGTCCATGGAGTGGGGGCACGCAAGGTCCCCCCAAAAACCAAGAAAATGTTTGCAAACCTTGTCGGCAAGGAAACTGATGGCGACAGTGCTTTGGGATAGGCAAGGTGTGCTTCGTATTGATTTTCTCGAGCGTGGAGCAACCATAAATTCTGCCCGGTACTGTCAAACTTTTCACAGCCTTAGAAGAGCAGTTCAAAACAAACGCCGAAGAAAGCTGACGTCCAAAACTTTTTTTTTTTTCACGACAATGCCCGACCTCACAGGGAAAACAGCACTAAAGAACTCATTAATTCATTAAAATGGGAAATTTTCCCTCATCCGCCCTACAGCCGTGATCATGCACCAAGCGACTTCCTCTTGCTTCCCAAGATGAAGAACTGGCTTGCAACGCAGCGCTTTGGATGACGACACGGAACTCCAGGTGGGCGTGAATCACTGGCTGAAGTCTCAGGAGGCAGAATTTTACGACAAAGGTCTTTAAAAATTTGTCCACCGCTATGATAAGTGCCTCAATGTGTTTGGTGACTATGTCCAAAGTAGTATGTCAGTCGCTCTTTCAGACGTTAGATTTTTTAATGTCAAAACGTTCCCTACTTTCTGAATGGCCCTCATATTTTAACATACATGGTAGTTCATGTGTAAATGCTGCCTCAGGAGAAATGGTCAATACCCAAAGATATGACAGGAACGACCATTTGAAGCAAAAAACTAAATATGGACATAGGCCCTATTCGAAGTTGTTTGTGACATGGAACATATTGAAAGTGACATTTGTACATTTTTCTTGAATAAAAAGAAATCTGCGTCCTCTAGCGAAAACTTGTTGCAGTATAAAATTTAAAAAATTACATTAAATTTCTTTTAAAATGTCCTATTCATTTTTTCTCAAGGACCTGCAGGTTGCGTGAAGAGAGCGAGCGAATACGGAAAATCGTGCGCAACATGCACGCATTGACTTGTAGGTAAGCCAGTTTGTGATATTTTCCCGACTTATAGGCCACGTGTCCTACATCAAATTATTCGTCTCGACTTCATCTAAACTACTAAGGTACGTTGCAAACAACTAAAATATACTGAACAATAGAGAAAATAAGTAACAATGTACATCAAATACGTCCTGTCTCGGAAACTACTCAGAATAGTGCATATGTCCCCATGAAGTTTTTTACTTCAAGTGATCGTTCCTGTCATGCCCCTGAACACTGACGATTCATCCTGGGACAACCTGTATATTATGTTTAATTTTTTATTTATTCATTTAACCTGAACAGATCAATGCCGTCAAAAGTCCTCATACATAAGACCAGGGTTTTATGTATAATTACAAAACTTATTAAAAACAGTTAATTAAAAATCATAATATTTTTAATATGATATCTCATCTTCTCCCTCCATATATTAGTTAATTGCCCGTTACCCCCTCTTAGTTGAAGTTGTTGATTTTCCTCAGTCTTCCTAAGTATCTTCTGTTCATTGGGTAATAATTATCACCAATTTTGGTTATCTGTCTTTTCCACTCTTGTGACATATTCATTCCAGTTTTTTCTGTATTCCTTAAGAATACAGGGTACTTATAAATGGTGGAGAATCGAAATTTTTACGACTTTATTAAATTCTATAGTCTTTCCTTATTACATTGATATATACATTATAGGGTTTCAAATGAAAATGTTCTATATATACCCAATTTTTTAGCTACAGTCATATAAGCCACCACGCCCCCTTTACTTCCGTTACAGAAGCCTTATTTCGAAAAGAACTGTGAACTTTGTTTCCAGCGATTATGCATATGATACATTGTATATGTTGGTAACAGTGCAGGTTTCTAGTGTCTGTAAATGATTATCTTTGCTAGTATTTACTTTTGTTTTGCTGAAGCAATTTGTTGTACATGTTACTGAATGTTTTTTGCCTAACTGCTACATATATTTGTGGAAGTACATATCCTTTAGTGTGCAATAAATACAAAGTATGCCACGCATCAAGAAATTCAATAAAAGGAAATTCCGTGGTAACCAGTTCACAAACAAAGCAAGCCATACGGTTGAAAGTAACCTACGTATCAGTTCTTCAGGGAAGAAACTCCCACATGGCACACCTCCTGGTGATTCAAATTTTTGTGTTAACAATGACGCTGTTTGTAGAGGATTTGTTGTTGTTGATGTGAGCATCTTATCTTCTTTGATAAAGGAAGTGGTGAAATGTAAACAATGTGAATGGTGTAAGCTGTCTGGAAATAACTGAACAACAAAGGAGCAGGAAGGGTTTAGCGCCAAAATTAGTTGTTCTGTGTAGATCCTGCAATAAATCTACCTCGAAAATGAATTCGAACATTGTGCAGTGCATAATTCATATATGTGAATTTGAAGTTAGTGTATGCAGTGCGTACAATAGGAAAAGGAAAAAAGGCTGCTCAAACATTTTGTGGTTTGATGGACCTTCCTGCTCCTCCCAGTAGGTTCAGCAAGTACATAAAAATACTTTTAGGTGCCTTGACAGTTGCGTCTAAAGCATCTATGAAACGTGCAGTAGAAGAAGCTGCAAACACTAGTGGAACCAGGGACATCGCTGTTGCACTTGATGGGACATGGCAACGTCGAGGACATCGTTCCTTGAATGGTGTTGTAAGTGCTACTTCTCTGGAGAATGGAAAAGTTGTTGATGTTGAGTGTTTATCTAAGTATTGCCATGCCTGCCATGGTAACATCGAAGGACATATTAAACTTCAATGTTCTAAGAATTATGATGGTTACAGTGGAGGTATGGAGTGTGATGGAGCTCTAAAAATATTTCAGGGTTCGGTGTCCGTTTATAACGTTAGATATACGAAGTACCTGTGCGACTATAAAGCTATCAATAAAATGAATGAGTCCAGTGCCTGTAGTGATACCTTGGTAACAAAACTAAAGTGTTGTGAACATGTGCAAAAGAGGATGGGTGCTAGATTGAGGAAACCACGAAGAGAAATGAAAGGAACGTTGCTATCTGATGGAAAATCTCTGTCTGGCCCAGGCAGAGTGACAGAAACTGAAATAGACCTTCTTCAGAGTTATTATGGACCGGCCATTAGACGAACTACACCTCTGAATGATGTTACAGTAATGAGAAAAGCTGTACGGTTCACCTACTTTCATAAGTTGTCCACAGGTGACCATCCTGTTCACGGACTTTGCCCTAAAGGAGCAGATTCTTGTTGTGGTTACCAAAAAGCAAAGGAAGTGGTCAGATATACCATCATAATATTCTCTTCCTGAGTCTGTTATGAATGAAATAAAACCAATTTTTAGAGACCTGAGTGACCCTGTTTTGCTTAGTAAATATCTTCATGGGGGGTCTCAGAATACAAATGAAAGTTTCAACCATGTAATATGGGAAAGATTACCCAAGAATGTTTTTGTAGTACCAAATAAATTAAAAGTTGGTGTACTAGATGCAGTGATATGTTTCAGTGAGGGAGTGACTGGAACGTTGAAAGTCCTGAGAAATTTAGGCATAAAATGTGGCTCTAATATGGAAGGTCAATTGCTTGCATGTGACAGCCAATGGGTGCATGAAGCTGAAAGATTCGCCCTTCAGGTTACCAAAGAAGAAAGGAGTGCTAAAAGGAATGCCAAGAGGAAACGTGAAGATGAAGAAATGCTGCAGGATGAAGACCATGCTTCAGGAATGTTCAGAGGCACAGTTAAATTGGAATCATATGTTCATTCGAAATTTCCCGCAAGTTCAGGTGCAAATATTTCCTAAAGTTTATAAAGCATTGGTCTATTTTTTTCTGTAACTTGCAATAGTCCATAATTATGTAGTAGACCTAAGCTTTATTGCAGAATCAACTAAATTATAGATAAATAACGTTTTTATTAGGAAAAAAATTATAAAAATTAAAATTTAAGATGTGATATTTTTCATCCTTCTAATATACATAATAATAATTAAATCATGTCATGCATATCTGGTACAAATTTGCTCTCCTTCAAATGCATAACATTGGATTAAATGGTATCTCAATTTGAGGAAGCATTATGGGAAAAAATTTCATTTATTTCTTTGTTATTTTTTAAAAATCCTAAGCAGGTTCAAAAATATTCAAAATACTTCTGATTTGTTTAGAAATTGTGCTGTATTACCTGATATCAACAAAAAATCTGTAAAACATATACATTACAAACAGTGCCTGAAAGAAATAGATGTTGATTTTTCCATAATATTGAGCCGGAAAAGTGCCCTGTATCCTTAATCTGCTCATTTATGTTTTTCAATCACAGCTTTTTTCTGGTGTCTACATTGACTCTCCAGTCAGGCAGAATGTACCCAACTACTCTTCTTAGAAATTGAATCTCTAGTGCTTGTACTCTGATGGGAACGAGTGTTTCTGCTGTGTTGTCCAGCTAAGAGCTTCATCAGTGTTCAGGGAGCAGTAATTACTGTGAGCACTGGTGGGTCAACAATAAGCTTAGGGACTGCGACGCCATCCTGTACATTAAATGCTGAGCTGAAGGATTTTTCGACAGCACTGTCAGGTAAAGAAAGAATTTTATGCTACTACTCTCATTTACCTCCGCGAAATAATCGGTAAGTCTATGTTTTGTCTGCGGTTCTATGAAGGTTATCTCTAAAGTCAAGTACTGATTTAGTTCCTTCGTTGGGATCAGCTGCAGCTTCTATTTCGCCTACTCTTCCCTAGATCGCAGAGGCTTTCCCATAGAGCAACTGGTCTTTTGGTTTTAGATTAATGTATTGGCATGCCTTAGTTATCGTTTCTCTCAGATTGATTCGCTGTGTCTGCTTTCTGGTTGTAATCAGTTTTATTCTCGACGATAGGGGGTCATTTGTAAGCATGATGTGCAGTATCTCCGAGATTCATGAACTGTTTTCACTTTTCCGTTAGCTAAGGTGCAGGTATTCCCTTCAGTTTTCCGGTCTTTGGGAGAACATATTTATTGTGTTAGTTTGGTAATAAATCCATGAAGTTGGTCTCTTAGTTCCAGGAATGGTAGCCTATGAAAGTCATCTCCCAAATTTCCTCTTTTGCTTCAACTGCAAGTTCAGGCACACTGATATATTTAAAGCCATTGTATATGGGCACAGTTTATTCTTTGCATATTTTAGAGAGTAATTCAGAACATTATGTTGTAATCTGATATTCCAGGTACAAATTCCTTTGCTTGTGGACTTCGTAGCAAATTCACGTATAGGGGACGGACTATAGGCTGCATTATGGGTAGGTGCAAGCTGAAATATTGGTACAGTTGAAGAAGAAACTACACACATGAATTTCACAGTGAAGGGGCAGAATATTTATGTTAGTGTTCCTAGCATTACTTACATGCTCCTAAGTCGAATCGAATTTTGAAGTTCATTTCTGAAACAGGCTATACACCTACTTTCGGACGTCTGTAGAGGACGCACATTAGGCAAATTTTCTTAAGGGGTTTGATATTTGCGACATATATTTGACATGTTTGTCTTCATTACTAATGGATGTGAATAGCACGATCGGAAATAACTTAAGGTGTTTGTAAGCCACTACTCCACCTGTTTATCTTTTACTTCTGTAGTGTCTTAGGACAGTGGGTCTATATTTAGGGAACTGGAGAGAATGCTTGGCTTGAGTTAGGTGTCCACGATCGTTAGAAGAAAGACATCGATGTCGATATTGTGAAATATATGGCGGAGTTCATCGAAATGACGAAAGTTGAAAGTGTTGTGAAATTATGTTGTACAGTAACAATACAGACACACTGATAGAACTAGTGGCTGCATGAGTAGACAAATTCTTAGCTCCTAAAGCACAGGCGTTAGAGTTCATTTGAACTGCTTTTTTCCATAGTTTATCTGCACCATTGTCCTGCCATCTCTTGGTCACGCGCAATGTAGCCCACATTCGGATATCACATTATTCAAAATTTTTATCTTTCAGCAGTGAAATCCTTGCATATTATCAGGTTTGCCTTCGCGAGTTTCTTAATCACTATAACTGTTTCAGATCTTTCTGTATATGATACAAACATCACAATTGTGTGTCTAGGTTTTGCAGATCACAACATTCTATATCCTACTCTATAACTTCTGATTATAGAATGAGCTGCATGCATATTAATTCTCTCTTTAAGCCTTTACAATTTAAAATGGCCATGTTAATAGTAAATATTTTAATTTTACCAGCGCACAGTGTACAGTGCTACACAACAATATTCCATCTACACTGCCTTCGCCTAGAAGAATTACGAGCGATGTTCGGTACCATTTTACCAAAATGGAAAAAAAGGAAAATGCGGCTACTGCCAGCAGATGATTGTCATGGCTTCTGGCTCATCATCAAACCTGAAGAGACACCCTATAGTACCTTTGCAACGATTTGGGTTGGGAATCCGATCAAGATCGCCATCAATCGATGCAGAAATTTGAGAAATCATTTCTCGTGAACCATCCTCAATGACGTCTGCTTCCAACTTGGGTGAAGGTATTCTCCCAGAAAGGCAAACTCAGTATCAAACTGTATCCACACCAGCAGTGTCATCAGGTTCTGGACCAAGTCCTGATTTATTTCCCTTTGTGGTGCCCTCACCCTCAACTGCTTTTCATTTACAACAACCAATAAGTAATATTTTTCTAATTTTTAAAGTTGCTCATATTAAATAAAAGAATGGTATTAAATGTACAGCTTTTAAAAATTATTTGCAGAGAATACCGTCCTATCTCTATAGTTGAAGAGACAGAATTTATTATATATATGGACTTCTGAATTGCGTGTTGCACAGTGAGGTTTAAAGAACGTGCAAACCACCTCGAAAAACGTCAAACTCTCTAATGCCCAGTTTGCATCATGAGTTATTTGGTAAAATTAAAAATGATTTGACCACTGCAAAGGCAGTCTGCCTTTCATCTGATGTATGGATGAGTGTATATAACGGTAGTTTCTATGCACTGACTGCACATTTCATAGATGAGAAGATTGAACTAAAGTCATACCTTTTAGAGTGTTCACAATTCAAAGACAGATACACTGCAGGAAACATCTCCTACTGAGTGAAATCTGTTATCACAAATACAGTATCAGTTTTAAAATCACTTCCATAATAACAGAAAATGCGTCAAATATGAAATTAAGTGCCATGCTTCTAAAATTTCCACATATCCCACGCTTTGCACGTTCTTTAAACTTCACTGTGCAACACACAATTAATTCCATACAGAAAATCATTGACAAGAAAGTCTCACTTTTAAAAATGGAAATTTTGCCAAGATTAATGGAACAGCAACTGAAATCTTTTAAACACAAAAATAAGGAATATCCTCAAGAAACAGAGTCATTGGTTGATAAATTTCATAAAGGGTTATCAGAGTGGTTTGGGGTTACCTCCAGCAACGAACTGATTAGTCAGGCAAGGTTTTCAGATGACAAAACATTTCAGGACTGCTACCTGAAGGATATTGCAGAAATTAAAACGTTCGTTGTTCACCAAGAAGAAACAGAGCTCATTTATCAACCACTTAGCACTGTGACACATGAGACTTCATCTGGGAGAAGTTCAATGAGACTGTCAGTCAGCTTCAAGCAAGTCGTGACCCAGCAAGAGCGGCAGTTGTTGAACTGGACAAATATTTAGTGGAGGGATATTTGTCTAGAAACAGCAGTCACTGAAACTGGTCGGAAACAAGAAAATTTCTGTGGCTAGCGCTGTATCTACTGGTTCTAAAAGTATAATGTATGACAGCAACATTAGTGGCCCGTGGACGAATATTTTCAAAAGCAGGACAAATGTGGACTACGAAGAGAAAGAGACTCACATCGACTAAAACGAGTAAAGTTTAATTTATAAATGATAATATTGAATAATTTTTCCTTTATGGGAACATATATGGGAATGCTGACTAAGTGATGACTGCAGATACACCTCAATTACAGTTGTTATAAAACATAACAAGAATCAGTCTTCATTCTTAAATTTTTCGTCTTGATGAAAAATATTTACGATTTTGTTGTAATATTTATAATTTTTTCCAACAGACGAAATTTAAAACTCTTGTGTGTCAAAACTACTAGGAACATAACACAAAATTATTACTCCTCTTTATTTGTTCTTTCAAAATAAGACCAAATCAAAAATACAGGTTTAGTGACCTGAATTAAAAAGGCAGTGTACCTTCCTTTTACTTATTTTTGTGAGTGAATGGTGAGTGCTGAGTCTTAAAGGGCTAGTTCATTCCAGTGACTGACCAGTTCTCATCCGATCTCTGAAAAGGGTAGTTTTGCCCATCTCTACCAGGGCCAGAGTCTGGTCAGGCGGCCGCGTGGCTCGGCTCTACTTTGAGTCCCATACCCGCCAGCGCTTCACTGTTTCTGGAGTGAGGCGAAGTCTTTGTGGCCCGTTTGCTAACATATTTTTACTTCACACAGGATTTACTGACACAGTATTTCACTTCCAGTCTGATATTAAATTAACAGATGGCTGTAAAATCAGCAACAAGCTGATTCCTCAAATCTCCTCTGTTGCTTGCAATTGTTAAATCAACATATTGTTACAGGCACGTGAAAAAACTCAGAACCTAATGATACAGTGAAAATAGTTAATTTTTTAAAGATACTTAGAATAACTACCGAATTTTTGCAATACTGTATGACGAAATGGCACACATCTGAAAGTTTTTACTGAAATGTACAGAAGATAGGTGGCTATCTCGAGGCACAACAGTTCTCATGGTGTATCTCTTTCTCACCAGCTACACCAGTCTCGTATCGAAGTCTGTTTTTAGTACGTGGCTTACTCGGCATATATTTTGTTAGAAATCAACGGTTTACATTTATTACTTCAGGAACCAAACACAAACCCTCATACTACACAAGAAAGTATCATTTCGTTCAACCTGGCCCAGCTAGCCGTGCAGTCTAACATGCTGCTTCCCGAGTGGGAAGGCATGCCGGTTCCTGGCGCGAATCCGCCCTGCGGATTAGTGTCGAGGAGCAGTGTTCCAGCCAGCCTGTGGATGGTTTTTAAGGCGGTTTTCCATCTACCTTGGCTGGTTCCCCTTATTCCACCTCAGTTACGCTATGTCGGCGATTGCTGCACAAACACTGTCTCGACTTATGCGTTACACCATAATTACTCTACCATGCAAACATTTGGGGTAACGCTCGTCTGGTATGAGACGTTCCCAGGGGGAGGCTCCACTGGGGGCCGAAATACACAATAACCCTGGGTTCGGTGTGGGGCAGCAGTGGGGTGAAGTGGATTGCTGTAGCCTGTTGTGCGGTTGTGAACCGCTGAGGGCTTCGGCGGGGTCGAAGCCTCTCCATCGTTTCTAGATCCTCGGTTCAATACACACACAGACCATCTCTTATTAGGGAGATGGGATCATGGGCGCAATTTTGATATCCAGTTGATATACAAATTAATTAAATTGATCAATTAATTGCGACAGAATCATGCCCAACCCCCCCCCCCCACCCCACCCTTGGATGAGGTCATGTGATTAAGTCAGATTGCACGTGGATTCCAGCCTCCTCCCCCCCTTCCAAATCCTTCCCCCACCTACCCTATTGGTGGTAATTTCGAATTTTGGTGGGAATTTCTTTGTCCCACGGCTGTGCTGACATCCCACCCCATCCCATCCCACCCCCCACCCAGGTATTGGCGGAAAATGTATATTGGCGGTGCCCTTTCTGGGACTCAAACCCTGATCCTTCTGGATGGAAAGCCCAAGTGCTCGCCCCAACACATGGAAAATATCCAGATACAGGAGAGGAAGGTTAAGTTGGTGTACTTTATTTATTTTGTTTGGGAAACTGATTTAAATGGCCGGCCGGAGTGGCCGTGCCGTTCTAGCCGATACAGTCTGGAGCCGAGAGACCGCTACGGTCGCAGGTTCGAATCCTGCCTCGGGCATGGATGTGTGTGATGTCCTTAGGTTAGTTAGGTTTAATTAGTTCTAAGTTCTAGGCGACTGATGACCTCAGAAGTTAAGTAGCATAGTGCTCGGAGCCATTTGAACCATTTTGATTTAAATATCGGTGCTAATTACCTAATTAATCACAAAGATTGGGTCTAATTACACAACAATATGCACAGCGCTACATGAGGACTGCCTAAAATCGCAATACAGCTCAAACATTGACGATAACATACAACTGGTGTTATCCTGCTAGGAAAATATTTCACAATACCCCTCAAAACTAGTGACAGACACACTCAAGCTCTACCCTTCACCTACAAGCTGGCAGGAAACAAAACTGGGGAGTAAAGTACTAGCTTTATTCTTCTTGGCGGGAAATATGTTCAACGGATGAGATGCTGGTGTTGGACAGAGAGGAGCTTAAAAAGTGTATTACCTATAAGCATACAGCTGAGGATAGTATCTATCGTTGTTCGCTGTCAGAGTTCACTACAGACACCTGCTCAAAAATCACCCTGCAGCCCAGGTAATCGAAACCAATACATGCTACCACCACTGACGGAAAAAATACATCACTATTCTAATTACACTTGGAAATTTTCGTGAAAAAACCAGCACTCATAATGAACATGTCATAATGCAACAGATGTACTGGGGAAAATCATCATCTCAAAAGACTGCAGAGGGAGCGGTAGTTGAACGTGCGTTTTCCTCGATAGGCGCTCAAAAACTGCCGAAAATCGATACCCTCGTACCTCACTCATTTCTCCCGTCCCTCCCTCTCTCTCTCGATCCATTCACCATACGGGGTGGGCTGCAATCTCAAAGGGTGCATGGCAAATACAGGACGTGCTTGGATCAAGGAACAGTCGGAATTGTAGTTGTAAATTGTTGTAGTTGTGCTGGGAAAGTCCCTGAGCTTCAAGCGCTAATAGAAAGCTCAGAAGCTGAAATCGTTATAGGTACAGAAAGCTGGCTAAAGCCTGAAATAAGTTCTGCAGAAATTTTTACGAAGTCTCAGACGGTGTTCAGGAGAGATAGATTAGGCAGAATTGGTGGTGGATTGTTTGTGTCTGTCAGTAGTGGTTTATCTTGTAGTGAGGTCGAAGTAGATACTCAGTGCGAATTGGTATGGGTGGAGGTTATACTTAACAGCCGAACTAAGTTAATAATTGGCTCCTTCTACCGACCCCCAGACTCCGATGATATAGTTGCTGAACAGTTCAGAGAAAATTTGAGTCTCGTAACAAATAAATACCCCACTCATACGGTTATAGTTGGTGGGGTCTTCAACCTTCCCTCGATATGTTGGCAAAAATACTTGTTCAAAACCGGTGGTAGGCAGAAAACATCTTCCGAGATTGTCCTAAATGCTTTCTCCGAAAATTATTTCGAGCAGTTAGTCCACGAACCCACGCGAATTGTAAATGGTTGCGAAAACACACTTGACCTCTTAGCCACAAACAATCCAGAGCTGATAGAGAGCATCATGACTGATACAGGGATTAGTGATCACAAGGTCGTTGTAGCTAGGCTCAATACCGTTTCTTCCAAATCCACCAGAAACAAACACAAAATAATTTTATTTAAAAAAGCGGATAAAGTGTCACTAGAAGCCTTCCTAAGATACAATCTCCATTCCTTCCGAACTGACTATGCAAATGTAGACGAGATGTGGCTCAAATTCAAAGATATAGTAGCAACAGCAATTGATTCATACCTCATAAATTGGCAAGAGATGGAACTGATGCCCCGTGTTACACAAAACAGGTCCGAACGCTGTTGCAGAGGCAAATGTGTGTGTGATCGTTCCAGTTGAAGTTTGTAGACAGCTCCTCAGCACTTCACATAGGTGCGAACAGGGGGTCCCTATACTTTGAACTACTTTTCAAGGTCATCCGACTACCCACTTTCAACATCCGAAATACATGCCCATGCATCATTGTATACAGGAAATGTCATAGGGTTTTTGGTAGATTAGCGAATAAGACAAGCAAATATTCTAGTACCAAATCTTTATTAACTTTTGAATATATATTTACATACAGAAAACAACTCTTTCCTTATTTTTGTTAGGTGGAATTTTAATAATGTCCAGTTTAATTTTTAACTCATAACTTAAATCCACATCTGAATCATCTATTTCTTTCTCCAGGCAGTAATTTGACAAATACGGAGAAGGTACGTTTTCTAACTCCAGTAAATATCTAATTTTTTTTCCTGCAAACTATCTCTTTTACGGCTTTAACAATTATTTCTGTTCTTTCCGGCCGAGGGATTTTAATTTTTCCTCTTATTTCTTGCGTGACAGTTGCAACACTTCCCGTCCTCCTGGGTGTAGGCGGCCAGTTCTCCTGCTGCACAATCTTGCGGAATTTCGGTATAGAACTTTAAGTTTACAATTTGTGCAAATGAATTGACATTAAAAGTTGTTATTCCGTTAGTTTTAAGCTCTGCAAACGGTTGTTGTGTTGCTAAGTTTATGATAATCAAGCCCACCACATTTCGATATTATGTGTCCATCTCTTTTAAACAGATCCAAGGAGGAATGGAGTTTGATAAACAGATTTTTCGTGTCTCTTTTAACATAGTAAAAATGCTACAGTCCGTTATTTTCGGCCAGTACCCCAACATATTGCCACTTACCACTGCTCTTTACAGTACACGCTATTATCTTATATTGTCCAGTCGTAGATAGATTTCTCCATACATTTTGTTTAAAACCATATGTAAACCTAGCCTGCACATCCGCAACAGCCTCTTCCTTTTCCATTTGCAACTTATATTCATCCTTTATAGGAGTTGTCTTCACTGTATAGTCTAGTTTTTTTCCTTTACTTCGATGTCTTCCATTTCCAGTTTCCTTTTCCGAACAGAAAGCACAGTAAATGTACTTAAAGGTGTAATTTCTTTAATGGGAAATGGTTTAAGTCTGTGTGATACATTTAGTATTTTCCTGAGGACTTGTCAAATAACGTTGCTCGTGTCAAGCAATCCCAATTCTGCGATATCTATATCGGACGGTGTTGTGGAGACCATAGTAAAGTGAAGCACATTGTGAATACTGTTTATTAGTGCCTAATACACTGGTGCTCAGGGTCGAATACACGATGCATTCTGATGTTGTACACTGTAGCCTCCAACCTGCTAATGCCATGCCGCTTAGCCAAGGGAGACCTAAGAGTTTCTCGTAGTCGCATGTCTGGACACTTTATGATGTGGTCATCAATATCTTTGTTCACTCCTGGACTTTTGATCTGACATATAAATTTGTTAATTATCTCTACTCTACAGCTGGAGCTCAACCACGTTAGACAGTCTATTCCAGCTGTCTTACGGTTGTCCACAATCACATTGCTCCTTCCCTGGTGATCTCCTTCCATGCCGAAATCGTGGGTTGACATTAAGTAGTAGCACATCTCCATTTTGTTAAAAATTCCGGCGAAGTCTTGCGTTATATCCAAACCCAAAAGGTAATAGCCATTACACGTAGGTGTTGCCGATTTCCGGGCAGCTCTTCCATTAGAACATCCTTTTTAACTTCAGATAATTCCACTTTATATAGTGTAACCACAGGATTTTTATGTTTCTTAGAATTATTTTCCAGTGCTTCCTTGCCGATTCTTTACCGTATCTCTCTTACTGTCACGCTGTCGTTCCGGTGTAGGAAAAAAGGTAGCTTCACCTTGACACCATCTCTTGCAGTGGCGAAATTGGAGAATTTATTACGTAGATAATGGTAAAATTGAGCCACACATCTCCTTGTTTAACATTACAGGTCTGTCCTCTTTCTAATTGTTCCTGACAGTCCACTTGATCGCATTTTTTAATCACCATAATGTTATCGCTAAACTGATCTGTAATTGTTGTTGTTGTTATCTTCAGTCCAGCGATTGGTTTGATGCGGCTCTCCAAGCCACTCTATCCCATGCGAGCTTCTTCATTTC
This sequence comes from Schistocerca nitens, assembly GCF_023898315.1. Lineage (NCBI taxonomy): Eukaryota > Metazoa > Arthropoda > Insecta > Orthoptera > Acrididae > Schistocerca > Schistocerca nitens. The sequence continues at coordinate 889,852,465 of NC_064617.1, forward strand.
CGAGTAACTACTGCAACCTACACCCTTCTGAATTTGCTTAGTGTATCCATCGCTTGGTCTACCTCTACGATTTTTTCCCTCCACGATTCCCTCCGATACTACATTGGTGATCCCTTGGTGCCTCAAAACATGTCCTACCAACTGGTCCCTTCTTTTAATCAGGTTCTATCACAATTTCCTCTTCTCCCCAATTCTATTCAGTACCTACTCATTACTTACGTGATCTACCAATCTAATCTTTAGCATTCTTCTGGAGCGCCACTTTTCGAAAGCTTCTATTGTCTTCTTGTCTAAATTATTTATTGTCCATGTTTGACTTCCATTCATGACTACACTCCATACAAATACTTTCAGAAAAAGACTTCCTAACACTTAAATCTATACAGGATATTAACAACTTTCTCTTCTTCAAAAAACCTTTCCTTGCCATTGCCAATCCACATTTTATATCCTCTTTACTTCGACCATCATATGCTGTTTTGCTCCCTAAATAGCAAAACTCCTTTACTACTTTAAGTGTCTCATTTCCTAATCTAATTCCCTCGACATCACCTGATTTCATTCGACTACATTCCATTATACTCATTTTGCTTTTGTTGATGTTCATCTTATATACACCTTTGAAGACACTGTCCATTCCGTTCAACTGCTCTTCCAGGTCCTTTGCTGTCTCTGACAGAATTACAATGTCATCGGCAAATCACAAAGTTTTTATTTCTTCTCCAAGGGTTTTCATTCCTACTCAATATTTTTCTTTTGTTTCCTTTACTGCTTGCTCAGTATACAGATTGAATAACATCAGGGATAGGCTACGACCCTGTTTCAATCCCTTCTCAACCACTGCTACCCTTTCATGCCCCTCTACTCTTATAACTGCCTTCTGGTTTCTGTACAAATTGTAAATAGCCTTTTGTTCCCTGTATTTGACTCCTGCCACCTTCAGAATTTTAAAGAGTTTTACACTCAACATTGTCGAAAGCTTTCTTTAGGTCTACAAATGGTGGAAACGTAGGTTTGCCTTTCCTTAATCTATCTTCTAAGATAAGTCGTAGGGTCAGTATTGCGTCACGTGTTCCAGTATTTCGACAGAATCCAAACTGATCTTCCCCAAGGTCGGCTTCTACCAGTTTTTTCATTCGTCTGTAAAGAATTCGTGTTAGTATTTTGCAGCAGTGGCTTATTAAACTGATAGTTCGGTAATTTTCACATCTGTCAACACCTGCTTTCTTTGGGGTTGGAATTATTATATTCTTCAGGTCTGGGGGTATTTCGCCTGTCTCCTGCATCTTGCTCACTAAATGATAGAGTTTTGTTAGGCCTGGCTCTCCCAAGGCTGTCATTTGTTCTAATGGGATGTTGTCTACTCCCGGGGCCTTGTTTCGACTTAGGTCTTTCAGTGCTCTGTCAAACTCTTCACGCAGTATAATATCTCCCATTTCATCTTCATCTACATCCTCTTCCATTTCCGTAATATTGCCCTCAGGTACCTCGCCTTTGTATAGACCCTCTTTATACTCCTTCCACCTTTCTGCTTTCTCTTCTTTGCTGAGAACTGGTTTTCCAGCTGAGTTCTTGATATTCATACAAGTGGTCCTCTTTTCTCCAAAGGTCTCTTTAATTTGATCTATCTATCTTACCACTAGTAATATATGCTTCTACATCATTCCATTAGTCCTCTAGCTATCGCTGCTTAGCCATTTTGCACTTCCTGTCGATCTCATTTTTGAGACGTTTGTATGCCTTATTGCCTGCTTCATTTATTGCATTTTTATATTTTCTCTTTTCATTAATTAAATTCAGTATCTCTTCTGTTAGCCAAGGATTTCTACTAGCCCTCGTCTTTTTACCTGCTTCATTCTCTGCTGTCTTCTCTCTTTCGTCTCTCCTGTCCTTGTCAATTGTTCCCTAATGCTCTTCCTGAAACTCACTAAAACCTCTGGTTCCTTCAGTGTATCGAAGTCCCATCTCCTTAAATTCCCACCTTTTTGCAGTTTCTTCAGTTTTAATCTACAGTTCATAACCAACAGATTGCGGTCCGAGTCCACATCTGTCCCTGGAAACGTCTTACAATTTAAAACCTTGTTTCTAAATCTCTGTCTTACCATTATATAATCTATCTGAAACCTTCCGGTGTCCCCAGGCCTCTTCCATGTATACAACCTTCTTTCATGATTCTTGAACCAAGTGTTAGCTATGATAAATTTTTGCTATGTGCAAAATTCTAGCAGGTGGCTTCCTCTTTAATTCCTTACCCCATTCCATGTTCACGTACTACTTTTCTTCTCTTCCTTTTCCTACTATCGAATTCCAGTCCTCCATAAGTATTAAATTTTCGTCTCCTTTCACTATCTTTATAATTTATTTTATCTCATCATTTATTTCTTCAATTTCTTCGTCATTTGTGGAGCTAGTTGGCATATAAGCTTATATAATAATATGTAATAATAATAATTATTGTTGTTTGTTTCGATAAGTAATTGAAAGATTAAAATTTACGCCGTGAATTTATCGAGCTTCGCACGTCCGAAGATGTACTGAACGTAGCCAGGACTCATTATATATTTTTTGTAGACAGAGTCTGATATCTGACCTCAGTTTCAATCATGACAAAGGTGTGACTAAAACTACTAAAACAGAGAAAAGCATACGATTAAATAAAACATATATTCATTTCAACATATACATTACGATATAAATGACACTTATGTAAAATTCTAGGTAAATAAATGCAGATAATTCACAAATGAGAGAGACTTATTAATTCTGCGCCACTTTTCTGCAAATAAGTATCAATATGGCTAACTGTGGAGCCACACAAAATATTACGTCCTTCTAGGAGAACGAATGACTTAAGTGTGTATTGATGCCTACTGGCTGCGACAAGAGAGCGGTGTTAATTCCCTTATTTTGCTTTCTCTTGTCTTAAAAAATCGATACATATAATCTTACTTCACTAAATTAAATATCGTCTGTGCTCGAGTGCAAATGGTTCCTTAAATGTGGTAGGCGTGGGCTTCGTGTCTATCTTACCTACAATAATGCATTCACTACGCTATTCATAGTAGCTTACCTGCGCTCCTATATTTTTACTCATTATTAAACCTACTCCTGCATTACCCCTATTTGATTTTGTATTTATAATCCTGTATTCACCCAAGCAGTAGTCTTGTTCCTCCTGCCACCAAATTTCGCTAATTCCCACTATATCTTACTTTAATCTATCCATTTCCCTTTTTAAATTTTCTAACCTATCCACCTCATTAAGGGATCTGACACTCCAAGCTCCGATCTGTAGAATGCCGGTTTTCTTTCTTCTGATAACGACGTCCTCCTGAGTAGTCATCGCCTGGAGATCCGAATGGGGGACTATTTTTCCTACGGAATATTTTACCCAAGAAGACGCTATTATCATTTAAACATACAGTAAAGCTTCAAGCCCTCGGGAAAAATTATGGCTGTAGTTTCCCCTTGGTTTCAGTCGTTTGCAGTACCAGCACAGCAAGGCTATTTTGGTTAATGTTGCAAGGCCAGATCAGTCAATCATGCAGACTGTTGCCTCTGCAACTACTGAAAAGGCTGCTGCCCCTCTTCAGGAACCACATGTTTGTCTGGTCTCTCAACAGATACCCCTTCGTTGTGCTTGCACCTACGGCACGGCTATCTGCATTGCTGCCGGCCTGGGTGGCCGAGCGGTTCTAGGCGCTACAGTCTGGAACCGCGCGACCGCTACGGTCGCGGGTTCGAATCCTGCCTCAGGCATTGATGTGTGTGTGATGTCCTTAGGTTAGTTAGGTTTAAGTAGTTCTAAGTTCTAGGGGACTGATGACACCAAAAGTTAAGTCCCATAGTGCTCAGAGCCATTTGAACTATTTTGTATTGCTGAGGCAATCGGGCCTCCCAACAAATGACAAGGTTCATGGTGCCAGGGTCGGGGGGTCTGTAATAGATGTATGCACATTTATATTCTTCTCGCTAAGTAGTTTACCATTTTCGATGTTATTTATGTTGCCATTGTCAGTAACCAGATTATCCAAGTTCTGCTGTAATGACTACAAACCGAATACCACTAAGTATTCTGTTGATTACCAGGTACTGATTAACTGACACCACTCGGTTGAGATGGGGGGGAACTTCAGCAGAACACTGGATATCTGCTACTTGTCGCTGTGGAGCATGGAATTAAATGCATAGACTATCTAATTCAGACAGTGGTTTCGAAGTGTCCTTCGGTGCTATGGACTCATCCTGTTTCCATATTCTGCGATGACCTCCTCATTTCTCTTAATTTTTTTTCACCTATAAGATGACAGTGTCACTTTTTATTTGTACTACCTCACTCGTGTTGTGAACTGCACCTTCCAGCGATGGACAGCGCAGGAACCATAATCATGTAAACGATTGCAAAATGAAGGCACAATCCTCTTTAAAATGGAACACTGAGACATCTGCTACCCTGTCGCTGGGTAAGATGAGATTAACTGTACAGGTAATCACCCTCAAATAGCTGTCAGAAACGCTCTGCAATACTGCAAACTCTTCCAGTCTTCATATGTTGTGATGTCATCCACATTTTTTTCCATGAGAAATGTAGCCTCTATGTTTCACTTCTAACGACCTGTGTGTTGTGGGAGCTGCATACTTTAGTGGTGTACACTGGTTGGATGTGTCACAACCGAAAAACACCCTGTATTAAACTGCCTGTTGAGACAAAGCAAGCTGGGATCTTTTTGCTTCCCCTCTGTTCATTCTTAATTTTTGACTAATTACAATTAACGAATGTAAGTATAATCTGCACTTTCATAAAATAAAAAGATTTGCTCTCGGTTTTAAAGAATATAACATCAGATCTAATTTCCTGCTTACTTTTATGTATGTAATTGATTTTATAATTTATTTTGACTATGCCTAGTTAGTATCTTTCATTATACGGTGAAATCAGTAATTGTTCTGTGACTTAAATGCTATTGTTGACTTACAAACAAATATACATTCTGTACTAACTATAAACATTTGGAGGAACACCTAATAGTATTCTTAAAGGATCTGTTTAGCTCTGTTCGAAAACATGTTAGCAAAACCGGCTCTTAATTAATTCCAAAGTTTGGTTTGTGTACTTATATTTGTTAATTTCATGATTTAAACAAATAATTCAGCCTAATTCTTGTAGTGTAAGAAACTGTCAAAAAGACAGAATTTTTCAATGTATTCAGTTAATTTCACGAGTTAAGTTTTAATTGTAATTTCTCTAAATTACACATCCTATAATGTGTAGTTTGTAGTTTCAGCACCAATTATTGTGAGGATGTATGTTGGTTAGAGCAACAACAATGCATCAACTTAACTGTGAAATAAGTGTAACACAATTAGACCGTGTGTTAAAACAATGCCAGTGGCTGTTCCATACATACCTGATTATTCCGAAAAAACTGTGAATTATGTGGTCCTTTTTTACTGCTCTTAGATATTCAACAGTAAACTATTGTAGCAGTACGTGGATGTTTGCCTGCAAATTATTAATGAGGCTTATCGGAATGAAAGTTAAACAATAGCGCACTGGTCATATAAAACTGTGTATTATTGGGGAGTTGTGAACAGTGAAAGTAAACTACTGTGAAACGCAACTGTGGACCTGTCGGCTACATTATTTAGTCAGTGTTGTACTTCCACACCCCAGTTTTCAGACAGTATCACAACACAGTAGCCGGCCGATTTGGCCGAGCGGTTCTAAGCGCTTCAGTCTGGAACCGCGCGACCGCTACGGTCGCAGGTTCGAATCCTGCCTCGGGCATGGATGTGTGTCATGTCCTTAGGTTAGTTAGGTTTAAGTAGTTCTAAGTTCTAGGGGACTGATGACCTCAGATGTTAAGTCCCATAGTGCTCAGAGCCATTTGAACCATTTTGAACAACACAGTACGGCCACACTGAGGACAACAAACGAATAAATAAAGAAGGCGAACCGTCACACTATGAAGGAACAATATATGGGCCCCCTCGTGTGACATAGTCTGCTGGATATGGTCTTCCTCTAGTACAGATGACAACTTTCTGCAGATCCGCACGAACGACTTCGAGCGCTGGCTTCCAGCTCCAATGGAGCGATACATGTATATGTAATATGCTTGACAACACACAGACGGTAATTGTTGTTTGATATATCACAACAGAGAGATGTGGCACAGTCTTATAGGAGATTCTATTACAAGGAGTGCTATAACTGGTTAAAGTTTGGATGCAGATAGTTCCCTCAAAACTACGCCGATTTTGATCATAAAACTAATAGACAGCTGTATCTATTCTCGTGGAACCATGACTGGTCTACCCGACGGGAGGCCCTAGCCACACGACATTTCCATGACTGTTTTTATTATGATAGTCACAATTACATGTTTAAAAAACAGGTGTTATTTCATACTCTGTAACCTCCAATTATGAAGTAGACATCACTTGAATTACAGCTCGTCGTGGAAAATAGATCTGATAGTGTTTTTCTCCGACATGTGAGTAAATTGCATGAAACAGGCTGTGATTATCAAGTTGCTTATAATACTAGAACGCGAGAATCTGCTGCTGTATGATAGAATCTTTACACACGTCGGTAGACGTGAGTTATGTATCAAAAACGTTAAATGTAATCACGCAGACAGTAATTGGTTTCGATGTAACAAGAGAGAGACACGTGACAAAATCTTATAGGAGGTTCTATTACAAGACAGGCTCTCACGATTTGTTTCGTTAATGCTAGTATGATACAGCATCACATTGGTAAAACGGTACTTGCCATAGAGCACAAAACAACTGCGTTCTCTTGAATTATAGCTTCTTGTTGTCGAACGTAAAATGATTGTATTTTTTCCCAGACATGTAAGCCAATGGCGTGAAGATTGTATTCTATAATGTTATTTCACATGTCTGAAATGTCTGTAATACACACGTGCATGAGAGTTTATTTTCAGACACTGATTTGAACGTGAGAAACGTTGTCAGATCGTGTAATTTACCTATCAAGCTGGAAGAAGTTGTCTAACACAGATGTTACTTTTCTTGAGTTTAAATTCTCGCTTTTTCTCTACCCTGATGATGGTTTTCAAATAACGAGGACATCCTGCTGTGATCGTTAGTTTTTCCCCGAGCAGGCGTCTGTAGCGAACTCTGACAGGAAACAACGACAGATACTGTCCTCAGCTGTACGTTTACAGGTAATACACTTTTTAAACTCCTCTCTGTCCAACACCAGCATTTCGTCAGTTGAACATATTTCCTACCATAAAGAAGAGCGAGAGTACCTTACACCACAGCCTTTTTTTCCCGCCAGCTTGTAGCTGAAGGGTAGAGTTCGTGTGTGTCTGTCACTAGTTTTGAGTGTTATTGTGAAATTTTTTTCCCAACAGGATAACACCAGTTGTATGGCGTCGTCAAATTTTAGCTGTATTACGATTTTAGGCAGTCCTCATGTATCACTGTGCATATAGTTGTGTAATTAGGCCCAATCCTTGTGATTAATTACGTAATTAGGACTGATATTTACATCAGTTTCCCAAGCAAAATAAAGAAAGTACACCAACCTAACCTTCCTCTCCTGCAGGGTTCGAGTCACAGAAAGGGCACCGCCATTTTTAATATCCCGCCTCTTCCATGCGTCTCTGGTGGTATAATTGTGTTACGGTGTTATGAGGGGGGGGGGGGCACTTGTGGTTTTTGTCCAGAAACATATTAATTACCATCCAATATCCGGGTGAGATGACAGCACAGCCCTGGGACAAAGGAATTCCCACCGAAATTTCGAAATTCCCACAAATAGGGCAAGTGGGTGGGTGGGGAGGGGGGGGCTGAGAGTCATTTGCAGGCTGAGAAAAACATGACACCATCCAGGGGTGGGGGGGATTGACTGATCAGTTTAATTAATTTGCATATCAATTTGATATCAAATTGCATCCCTGCCCCATTTCCCTACAACTTATATATCAATTGCTACTGATACGATTTCGTTGAATTTAAACCACTTCTGGTCTATGCTTACATAGCTGGACTGGATGGCACCGAGACTGTCTCTTAGGAAGGCGTCAAGGAATTTTTATCTACTCTTTATAAAATATATGTATTTTTTGTGATTGTTTCTTTTTTTTCAAAATATTCATTACATAAGGATGTTAGAAACAGATCACTATTAAAACGCTCTTTTCATGGGCTTCACATTTGTCTATTGTAGTTAATGAAGGAAATGAAACCAAATGGCCAAACACTGCATAGGAAAGGAAATAAAATCAATAACTGATAAATCAAGGATAGGTTTATGTTTATTATACTATTCTTTCACAACTCATAAACACTTTGGACTTTGTAATTAGGCATACAGGGAGGAAATAAACTATCTTGTCCACATAGCATGTCAGTCTCTCACCAATTCTCTTTTTGTATCACTTGACCATTGGTTGCAACCAGAAGCTTTCACCTTTGTGTCTCACAGCTTTGGAGGTGGCGCTAATGGTCACTTAGCGCAACAAACTTATGGCATCTATTGTCTGCAATAATTAACTCGCAGAAGAGGTGCCAATGTTATATTTGGAAGCTAAGATTTTACATGGAAAACACAGTCAGATGCTTAAAGATTCACGTATCAGAACGTAAGAAAGACCATCTAACACGAGCAGAAAGCGAGAATAGACATCAGAATCAATGCAGTGATCAGATTCAAAGTCTGAAAAGCCAAGTAGAAAACAGGTTGCAATTCATCCAGAGGACAAAATGATAACATCATGTCAATCTCCTGAAAGGATCTCCTGTGGAGTG